>NC_142671.1:31407456-31422456 GCF_964200805.1 Pocillopora damicornis
CCACTTGGAATGGGATAAGGTGAGCATTCTATAAGCTCAATTGTATTTGTAGAGGAATTATATCTTCTCTGAGGGATGGGGAAGTGAATTCTTAACATAATCTTCTCTGTGTGAGAGGCGCAAATAAGGGTATTTGAACATATTCTACATACACACACAAAAATGGGTACTTGCAAGATGAAGAGGGAATCTCCCTAAGAATTCTTTTAAACCAGTTTTACAATTAAGGAGCACTAAGGCCTTCCCTGAGTGTTTTTTTTTCTCTTAGCAGTGATTGATTTGTAACTAAGACTTTTCCATAGTAAAATCTTGGCAGCTTATTCTACAAATAAGAGAACTTCTGGCTTGAAACAAAAAACACTTAAACCTGTAGCAAAGCTTGAAGAAGGGAGGGAACCTCCTTCAACCAAAACAAAGTTGTTGGTTATAATTTTTCCCAAACTTATAAGTATTGGTGTTCTAGTACAGTCAGAGCTGACGCAGAGGTGCTTTGTGGTAAGTTTTATTTTTAACCCTTTCAATCCTAAGAGTGACAAGAATCTAATTTCGCCTTAAAGCAGTACTATTGAAATACTTATTATAAAAACCATGAAAGGAAATGATTGCCAAACTAAAAAGCTGCGATTGAAAGACAAATTCTCCTTGTAAGGAAATGTGTACTTGAGAACAGTATGAAGAATATGCATACTGATATAGAGGTGTAAAAGGATAATTAATATGTTTACAGAATAAGAGCACAACAATCATCAATTTAAGTATTTCACGGAGCAAAGCAAAGAAAAATGAAAATTGAGAAAAACTAAACTATGCAGCCTGTTTTATAAATCTCTGTTCATGTTTATGTTACTATCCCACTAAGGGCTCACTACAAATTACGTAATCTGCTTGGCTATAAGGAAGGGCAAAATAAATTAGGCCATAGCCTTCTCCACTTACACAAATTAAAGGCTGTGCCTTTGAATGTTTTCAGAACACAATCAACATAAATCTGCAAGATGAGGACTGTCCCTTTGCTACCCTCTCTAAAAAACAATGTTAGTCTCCTTAACCAACATCAAGTGGTATCTATTATGGGTTAAATAAAAGTATAAGCCACAAGATTTAGATAAAGATTTGTAATCAACATCTTTGCCCCTTGAAAGGCTCCTCATTCCTACATGCATCAGAAAAGAAATATTTCATTTACTATATTGCAGGTCCTGTAAAATATCAGGAACTTATGTGTACAACATTACAGACTGAGTTTCTTGCTACACCACATTAGCATTATTTTGTTTAGAGCTGTTCTTGTTCTGGTCTGTGCACTCCATTTAAGCTTCTGGATTGTGCATCTCAATGTCGGCAGCATTATGCATCCCAATCAGGACATTTGAAATCTCATTTGGATCATTTCCTGAAATTGGCACTAATTCATAAGTCCCTCTGCACTCTTCGGAGTTCTCCAGAATTTCCCTCAATTTTTGGATGAATAACACCACCTATAAGTAAAAATGAAGAGAAGTTCCAGTTAGATGTGCATCCCACCTCAAACAAATCATATTTATGAGGACCAGTCCTAAGGGGGGGGGGGGAGGGGGGGTACTTCCTAATAAAAGGCTAATGGGGATGTGCTACTGGATGGCTTGCATTTTCACTGCTGGATTTACTATTTAATAATGGGTTTGCAATTTCAGTGCAGTTCCAACAATGGGGTTGCACTCTTCCAGATTTTGGGGTGAGACAATGTATGGCCAATTGGGAAGATTCATGGTTAAATAAGTCAATTCATTTTAAGATGAGCTACTTAAAAGGCTTTCTAAGGCAGATACGTAAAACAGATAGTGACTAAGTTGGGATAGTGAAAGTAACATTCACTTAAAAGCACCTTAGATGGGATCTACAAATGACCACAGAATAGATTATTATGGGTTGGGGGGGGGGGTTTCTAAGAGGCCAGTGGCATATACTCAGCAGAAATTGACCCAATTACCCAGGGATCAGCCACAATATTGTTTGTGGTAATTAGATCAGGATTCTCTTCCACTTTGAAAATCAAAGGGAAAATACTACAAACTAGCCTACCTGATGATCCCGCTCCTCACGATTAAAGGAGGCGTCTGCATGCTCAGACATATCATAAAGGGACATCAGAGGTGTGGCATACTCCAAGATAAAGTGGTACCTTTCAACTGTTCCATCAGGGCGGGGCATTTCTATCTTATGTACCGAATGCTTGTAAATTCTTTCCTTAATTCCACCCCTACTAATTTTAAGCTCTGGGAGATTACCGACCCATTTTACCCTGGGGTCTGCGTCTTTGATGTCAGCACAAGTGAAGCACGTTTTGGGCAGTAAAATGAAAAGCTTTTTCCTTGTTATTTCATAACGAAAAAGCTCCGATCTGCCAATCTGATCTTTCAGTTTTGGCAGTACCAGCTTCAGATAACCAAAGTAGTAGCTCCAAGCCAGCCCATCAGCCACATTCTTGTTTTCTTTTTCGTTTAAATCCGATGTTTCCACAGGAGAGAGCTGTCGGAGACCCACAAGGTACAACAACTGCGGAGCCACGAAACAGTTCAGAAAAAACAAAATGGCGAATTCTGGGCGAGAGAAAACTTCGTATTGTTCATACAACTGATAACATAATATGAGAGCGGAAGCGATAGCAGCGACTAAAATACACTTGCCATAATCGAAAGTGTAAGTTGTCTTAAAAATACCCTTCCACTTTCCTTGATATCTCGTGCGTTTGTGTTTGAACTCCTCAGAAAACAGGGACAATCTTCGTAATAGTTCTCCGAAAACGAAACTGAGGGTAAGCAGCGCAGCTGTAAACACCAGGAAATGAAACTCCTTCTCTTTCTCCTTCACCGCGAAGAATAGCGTCGCGCCACTTATCACAAGCATGATAGCTGAACTGACAGTAGCAGTTTTCCCACGACGCTTGAAAAGTGGTCCAAAGCCATTATTTTCTTGCTGAGCTAAGTCATCTCTTCGAGGAAGATGATTTTCTGCCATGGTGTATATAATATTTCCTCCTACACGCAGAATTTACGTACTCGTAAAGATGGTCACAACGAAATGCGTAACACTGGGTAGGCAGATCGATTTGATTCCCGACCTGATTTATTCGGGGAATTACCCCTAGATAAAAACTCTGACCTTGATTGGCCAGGAGTCTTGAGGTTGTCTTTGGGCTGCCCCCGCGAGGGAAAATTCGGAGATTTAAAGTGCTCTCTCAGCAAGTTTCAGTTTCGAAAAACCTTTTCTAGAGGAATGAAAAACCGAAAGGAGAATGCGTTGGTTTCCTACACTGCGTGGAACCTCCTTAGGTTGAAACCCCCTCGAGCACGAGTTGGTTCTCATAATATGTGTAAAGACCGTGATTAAATTTAAAGAAAAATGATTTCACCATCAGGCTTAAAGTTTTGACTGTTATTTCAAAGATGATAAAGACTAAGTTGCGAAAAAGTAGCAAAGGCGGACTGCGGGTGCAACCATGAACTGATATCGTACATTGAGGTGTACGTAACTCCCACACAATTTACCAGCTCTCACTGGATTGAATGCATGTCGTTGACATGTCTAGGTTAAGTTACAATGATAGATAAATGTGTCTTTTTTTCATTCACGACTCTTGATTCCTAATTACAATCGGGAGGAAATCTATCTAAAACCTAGGTGTCCTGTGATTCTGTAAGATGATAGGATCTGGATAAAGAATGTCAGTCAGGGTCTAGGTTATTGTCAAGCTGAAGAGAGAAGAACTATCACGATCCTTAACTGTTATTATTATTAATAACATTCAGATTCATATTATTTTTCTAAAAACTAATAATTTGAACTTTGCATAGGGGCTTTGATGTTGTAATCAAATTATTGACAATTAAACTCTATGGTCAAGTGGAAAACATTAGGCTCATCGAGACCAGCGGTATTCAATTAATCACAAGGAGGATTATTCTTGGTGTGCTGCTTTTTTATAAATTTGCTCCATTATTCCTTCCCAGTTGAGCCTACACAGAGGAACATGACTGGCCTTAAGTAAACCTGGGATCTGCATGAGGGGAGTTGAATTGCCACAAAATAAGTTGGATTGAAAACCTGTCCACTCCTTGTGGCTCCAGGAAATTTCCTCACCCATCCTTGGAGGGCCTTTTGGAATGGGATAGGATGAGGATTCTAAAAGCTTACAGGTATTTATGGAGGAATGATATCTCTTCTGAGGGATGAGGGAAGGTGATTCCAAGCAAAATCCTCTCTGTGTGAGGGGTGCAATTAAGGATATTTAAACATATTCTACACAAAAAAATACTTTGGATACTTGTATGATTTAGAGGGGAACCTTGATCACTAGAGTTTTCCCCTTTTTTTGTTTTCCTCAGCAGTGTTGTAACTAAGACTTTTCCATAGTGAAATCTTTGTAGTTTATTCTGCAATTGAGAGACCTTCTGGTTTGAAACAACCAAAAAAATTGAAAGCTGTGGCAAAGCTTAAAGGGGGGAGACTCTCCTTCAAAGAAGCACTAAAGTTGTTGGTTATAATATTTCCCAAACTTATAAGTAAGGTGTTCTTGCACAGTCAAAGTTAACACACAGGTGCTTTATGGCAAGTTTTATTTTTTAACCCATTAAATCCTAGAGTGACAAGTATCTAATTTCTCCTTAGAGTAGTACCACTGATATATTTATTATAAAGACCATGGAAGTAAAGGAAATGATTGCTAAACTAAAAAGCTGTGATTGAAACACAGATTCTCCTTGTCAGTACCAAAGGAAATGTGCAATTGAGAACAGTATGAAGAATATGCATACTGATATAAAGGTGTAAAGGGATAATTAATATGTTTACAGAATAAGTGTGCAACAATCATCAGTTCAAGTATTTCACAGAGCAAAGCAAAGAAAATGAAAATTGAGAAAAACTAAACTATTCAGCATGTTTTATAAACCTCTAATCATGTCTACTTTACTATCCTATAAAGGGCTCACTACAAACTGTGTCATCTGCTAGGCAACAGGGAAGAGTAAATTAAATTTAGCTATAAACTTCTCTACATACACAAATTAAAGGCTGTTCCTTGTTCAAAACACAATCAACATAAATCTGCAAGATGTCAGAGGTTAAAGAATTCAAAACAACTCAAAGCCTTGAGCTATCAAGCCCAGGAAAGGACTGGAGCACATATTAAGTTACATTAGGATGCTTGCTTTCTAGCTTAAGAGCACAAATAATCAATTTTTGGCCTCTCAGAGTTTATACCATAACAGAAAGTGACATTTTCAGCTGCCTTAATTTGGTATCTTTTGGGATTGCATGAAATAAAGTGTTAGGCTGTTTCAGTTAAATTAAACTTTCTAAAGAGAGTTTACAGTTGATGTATAATTATAAAGCCCAAAATTAATGTTATGCCTGAATTTTACAGAAAGGAATGATGAAGTGAGATTTGAAGTTTTCCTTTATAAATTTGTGAAGTGTGAAATATTCCTGCATGAAACCAAATGAGGACCGTCCCTTAGCTAAAAAACAATATTTGCATCCTCAACCAACATCAATTGGTATCTTTTATGAGTGAAATAAAAGGTTGAGCCATAAGACTTGGATCAAAATTTCTAATGAACATCTGTGCCCTTTTAAGAAAAGATCTTTTACCCCCCCTTAAGATCAGGATCAAACATCTCTGACACTGTATTTTTTTACACTCAGAAACACAGCTCTATACATGTGTAATGTGTAACAGAGTTCCTTCATCATCCATACTGTTGCTGTGGAGCAACAGTCACTTATCTGCTCTATTGCCTAGTTTGCCCATCAGTCTCCTCTTCTAAATCTTTGTTGGTTGCACTGTGCATTCCCACAAGGACATCCGCAATCTTGTTTGTGTCATTTCCTGAAATTGGAACCAATTCATACTTTCCTCTGCATTCCTCAGAGTCATCCAGAATTTCCCTCAGCTTGCGGATGAATAACACCACCTAGGTTACAACGAAAATGGTTTCAGTTGGTGTAAGCATCAGCTTAACCCTTCAGCTCTCAGTAGTGATTAACCTGTAACTTCTCCACATAATATCCATACATCATCCAGCAAACAGTTGATGAGAATACTCAAACTTATCAGATAGAAGTTGTTATCTTGATTTAATGCCAAATTCTTGTTACTAATTTACAAGGAAATGTGTATAAGCTAGAAAAGGGAATAAACAATCAGATTTTGGGAGTTAAAGGGTTAAAAAAAAAGGGTATTAAAAAAAACTACCTCAAAAAGAAATTCTAAGAACAAATAATTGTTATTATATATCTAAAATCACACAACAGATCACACTTGTTCACCTGACGATCCCGCTCTGGACCAGTCAAGGGGGCCTTTGCATGACCAGACATTTCGCACAGGGACATAAGAGGCGTCGCGTACTCCAGGATAAAGTGGTACTCTTTCACTGTTCCATCTGGGCGAGGCATCTCTATGCGGTGTACCGCATGCTGGTAACTTCTCTCCAAAATTCCAGCCCTGTTAATTTTACTCGCGGGAAGTTTGCCGGCCCATTTTACCCTGTCATCTGCTTTGGAGATTTCTTCAAATGCATAGCACGTTTTTGGAAGTAAAATGAAAAGCTTTTCGTCTGTAATCTTATGACGAAATGTGTCCGATTCGGAAATACGATATCCCAATCTTGGCAGCACCAGCTTGAGATAACCAAAGTAGTAGCTCCAAGCCAGCCCATCAGCCACATTCTTGTTTTCTTTTTCGTTCAAATCCGATGTCTCTACGGGAGAGAGCTGTCGACTGCCAACAAGGAACAGAGCGATGGCAACGACAAAAATACTACTGGAATTATTGAAAGTTAAAGTCCTCTTGCAAACATCCTTCCAGTTTCCTCGATATCTCGCGTGCTTGTGTTTAATCTCTTCAGACACAAGGCACAATCTTCGTACTATTTTTCCGAGAACGACACTCAAGATAAGCAAGGCTGTTGTAAACACCAGGAGATCAATCCCTTCTCTCTTTTTGTTATCCTTTACTACGAACAAAAGCATCGTGCTACTAACCACAACCACGATAGCTGATGTGATCGTAGCAATATTTCCACGAAGCTCGGAAAGTGGTCCAAAGCCATAATGTAATTGCTGAGCAACATCGTGGGTAGAATTTCCGCACAGCCCCATACTATTGTAAAACAAATCTCTTTTCCCAATGGCAATGTATTGTTATAGTCATTGTTTTCTCTATTCAAGAACTGAATGCATAATGAAGTATGGGGCTGTGCGGAAATTTTACCACATCATCTCCTCGGGGAATACGATTATCTGCCATGGTGGATAAAACTATTTCTTTCTCTCGATGGTCTCGTAATACTCGTGAAGTTGACCACCACTAAATGCGTCAAATTGTTGAGAGCTGATCACTTATTCAAATAGAACGCCATTTACTTGGGTAATCCCCCACAACAATTCTCTGGACCTGATTGGCCAGGAGCACGTCAGGGTGTTCATAAAGTGTACCCCTGGGGGAAAATCCCCCTGACGGGGTGGGTTAATCAAAGTTTCATAGTGCTCTTTCAGCAACTTTCGGTTTCTAGAGATCTTTCCCTCACGAATGAAAAACTAAAATAAAAACTTTTCCCTAACCTATACCTTTTGGAGCCCCTCTACTCCTTGAAAGTCTATCAAGTTTAAAAATTGTGGTTTTCACAGGAAGGTTGCATGTCCTCATAGAAACTAGAAAAAAATTAAAATTTTAAATCAGGGTTTCTAATGATAGCTATTGCTTCAATATTGGATTATCCATATTTATGCGAGGGCCAGTTAAAATTAGCTCTGCCTTCATCTTGGCTAGGATCATAGAAGAGAACAAGGAAGATCAAGAGGTTATTAATGCTATTGCCAAATGACATAAAACTTCTGCATAAACCGATATGATTTACCTGGAAAATCCTCTAAATAAAAACTCTGGCCTTGACTGGCCAAGAGTCTTGTGTTTGTCTTTGGGCTGTCCCCCGCTTGTGTAGTATCCTCAAATAGGGCGTGATGAAATCATTTGTTAGGAGATTGAAAGTGCTCTCTCAGTAAGTTTCAGTTTCGAAAACCTATCTCAGAGGACTGAAAAACCGAAAGGAAAACCCGTTGGTTTCCTACACCGCGTGGAACCCGCGTAGGTTGAAACCACCTCGAGCACGAGGTTTGACCTTAATTAAATTAAAGAAAAATTACGTCACCAACAGGTTTAACAATGATATTTATAACAGAGCTAGTAAATTTGTCTAATCAAATTTAATTACACGAGCGTGCTTCATATTCCTATTGTGCACGCTCATGACATCAGCAAACAAATCTCTCGAGAAAACAATTTTCCTTTGGGTTGAAAATGTTATAAAACAATTGGTTCTTACGTCAGCTGTGCGTTCATCGAGATATGAAGCCCTTGGGAAGTTTGGAGAGCGCTCAAGAAGCCTGGAGCAACTCTTACGCACCTTTCGTGCTCTCCAAACATCCCGCGTGCTTCATATCTCGATGAACGCACGCTGACATATGAACCATTGTTAAATCTCAACTCACGTGAATTCGAATACCATCATTAACATGGAGGACAGTTAAAAGTAGCTTGCTTGCTCCATATTCAGGCTTGGTTCACCGAGGAGCATCGAGGGGCATCAAGAGGCGTTTAATTCAAGTGCCAAATGGGATCATATTTCCTTCGTTCCTTTGGGAAATGCACCCACACATTCTTCTACATAACTTGCGGGTAACACACGCCACTCAAATTTTGTCCGTTGTTTATCTGTTTTAGTTGTTTATCTGTTTTAGTTGTTTATCTGTTTTAGGTCGATTAATGTACAATACTTACCCCGTCTTTTTGACATGGATAACAGTGATGGTAAAGCAAGCTTAAAACAGCAGAAATCGCTAGAAACTACGACGGATACACAGGGCATGAGTAAGTTTTTATTGATTTTACGTGTAAAATATTCAGATTTCGAAATATTTATCGTTGTAAATCGACCATATGTCGTTCCCCATACTATGCTTTATAACGTGTTCAAATTTTCAACGGTTCCTTCCGTAACTTAACACCGAGTCACACAACGCGTGACGCGTTCATGAATTCATCGTTGGCTTTTTCTCGAGACGTGAGCTTGGGCCGCCTGTGGTTTGCTGTGCTCTGTTTCCAGCGAAATGCGCGCGAAGTTTTGGTATTGAGACATGTCCCAGGGTGCAGTGATCTTAGATCGTAAAGTGTGGCTGAGAAAAATGCCGATCGGGAGGATTTTCGGGGCGCAAACCACCTCCGCGTGGACCACGGTAGAAATCGGAGTGTTCAGCCTTGACTTCGTCTTTTGACATGGATAACAGTGATGGTAAAGCAAGCTTAAAACGGCAGAAATCGCCAGAAACTACGACGGATACAAAGGGCATGAGTAAGTTTTATTGATTTTCGTGTAAAATATTCATATTTCGAAATATTTATCGTTGTAAATCGACCATATTTCGTTCCCCATACTATTCCTTAAAACGTGTTCAAATTTTCAACGTTTCCTCCCGTAACTTAACATCGAGTCACACAACGCGTGACGCGTTCATGAATTCATCGTTGGCTTTTTCTCGAGACGTGAGCTTGGGTCGCCTGTGCTTCAACGATGATAAAGACTGAGTGGTGAAAAAGTAGCAACGGTGGACTGTGAGTGCAACCATGAACTGATAGCGTAAATTGAGGTGTAATTCCCACACAATTCACCTGCTCCCACTAGATTTATAGATATCGTTGAATTGTTCAGCTTAAGTTTCAAGGATTGACAAATGTTTTTTTTGCATTCACGGCCCTTGATTCGTAATTACAATCGGGAGGAAAACTATCTAAAACCTGGGTGTCCTGTGACTCTGTTAGACGATGAAAGTATCTGGATAAAGAATGTCAGCCAGGGTTTAGGTTATTGTTCAGCTTAAGTACAGTACTGGATAAGAGAAGAGCTATCACGATCCTTGACTGATACTATTATTATTAGTAACATTGAGATTCAGATTCTTTTTCTAATAACTAATAATTTGCACGTTGTACAGAGGCTTTGATGTTGTAATCAAATTATTGATAATTAAGCCCTGAGGTCAAGTGAAAAACATTGGGCTTGTCGAAACCAAGGATATTCAATCAATAACAAGGAGGTTTCATAACAATGCTTGCCAAGTAGGCAATTAGTTTGTTTGCCTGGTCAACCTTCTTTGGGGGGGAAGGGAGGGCCTTCATAGAGAGATACTGAAGCATACAGAGGCATGCAAAGACTGAAAGCGTACAGTGAAATTTATCACTCTTAGTGGGAAGGGATCTTGACATTCTTGTTGTACAGCTTATTTCTAAATTCGCTCCATTATTCCTTCCCTGTTGAGCCTTCACTGTGGAATATCACTGGCGTTAAGTAAACCTAGGATCTGCATGAAGGGAGTTGAATTGCCACAGAATGAAGTTGAACTGAAAACCTGTCCACTGTTTGCAGCTCCAGGAAATTTCCTCACCCACCCCTGGAGGACCACTTGGGATGGGATAGGGTGAGCATTTTTAAAGCTTAAGTGTATATATAGAGGAATTATATCTCTTCTGAGGGACTGGGGGAGGGGATTCCAAACAAAATCTTTTCTGTGTGAGGGGTGAAAATAAGGATGTTTGAACATATTGTACACAAAAAAGTACTTTGGGTACTTGGAAGACTTAGAGGGCATCTCCTTATGAAGTCTTTGAAATCAGTTTTACAATTAAGGCTACTTGATCACTGAGGACTTCACTGAGTGTTTTTTTTCTTAGCAGTTACTGATTTATAACTAAGATTTTTCTGTAGTAAAATCTCATTGGTAGCTTATTCTACAATTGAGGGAGCTTTTGGCTTGAAACAAACAAAAAAAACTCTTAAACCTGTAGCAAAGCTTGAAAGGGGAGACTCTCCTTCAAAGAAGCACCAAAGGTGTTGGTTATAATTTCTCCCAAACTTATAAGTACTGGTATTCTAGCACAGTCAGAGTTAACACAAAGCTGCTTTGTGTCATGTTTTATTTTTAACCCTTTTAATCCTTAGAGAGACAAGTATCTAATTTCTCCTTAAAGTAATTTTGCTGAAATATTTATTATAAAGACCATGGAAATGAAGAAAATAAATGCCAAACTAAAAAGCTGCAATCGAAACCCAAATTCTCCTTGTGCAATTGAGAATAGTAGGAAGAATATGCATACTGATATAAAGGTGTAAATGGTTAATATGTTTACAGAATGAGAGCACAACAATCATCGATTTAAGTATTTCACAGAGCAAAGCAAAGAAAAATGACAATTGAGAAAAACCAAACTATTCAGCCCGTTTTATAAACCTCTGTTCATGTTTACTTTACTATCCCATTAAGGGCTCACTACAAATTATTTAATCTGCTATATAGGCTATTGGGAAGGGTAAAATAAATTAGGCTAGAGCCTATCTCCACTTACACAAATTAAAGGCTATGCCTTTCAATGTTTTTAGAACACAATCAGCATAAATCTCCAAAATGAGGACTATCCCTTTGCTAACCTCTCTAAAAAACAATGTTAATCTCCTTAACCAACACATCAAGTGGTATCTATTATGGGTGAAATAAAAGTATAAGCCACAAGATTTAGATAAAATTTGTAATCAACATCTTTGACCCTTCAAAGGCTCCTCATTCCTGCATGCACCACTTAAGGAATATTTCATTTACTATATTGCAGGTCCTGTAAAATATCAGGAACTTATGTGTACAACATTACAGACTGAGTTACTTGCTACACCACGTTAGCATTATTTTGTTTAGAGCTGTTCTTGTTCTGGTCTGTGCACTCCATTCGCTTCTGGATTGTCAATGTCCATTCTGGCAGCATTATGCATCTCAATCAGGACATTTGAGATCTCATTTGAATTACGTCCTGAAATTGGCACTAATTCATAAGTCCCTCTGCACTCTTCGGAGTTCTCCAGAATTTCCCTCAATTTTCGGATGAATAACACCACCTATAAGTCACAATGAAGAGAAGTTCTAGTTGGACTGCATCTGACCTCAAACAAATCATATTTATGAGGACCAGTCCTAAGGGGGGGGGGTACTTCCTAATAAAAGGCTAATGGGGATGTGCTACTGGATGGCTTGCATTTTCACTACTGGATTTACTATTTAACAATGGGTTTGCAATTTCAATACAGTTCCAACAATGGGGTTGCACTCTTCCAGATTTTAAGGTGAGACAATGTGTGGCCAATTGGGAAGATTCGTGGTTAAATGAGTCAATTCATTTTAAGATGAGCTACTTAAAAGGCTTTCTAAGGCAGATAAATAAAACAGAAAGTGACTAAGTTGGGATAGTGAAAGTAAAATTCACTTAAAAGCACCTTAGATGGGATCTACAAATGACTACAGAATAGATTATAATGGGTTTGGGGAGGGTGGGTTCTAAGAGGCCAGTGGCATATACACAGCAGAAATTGACCCAATCACCCAGGGATCAGCCACAATATTGTTTGTGGTGATCAGATCAGGATTCTCTTCCACCATTAAAATCAAAGGGAAAATACTAGAAACTAGCCTACCTGATGATCCCGCTCCTCACCATTAAAGGGGGCGTCTGCATGCGCAGACATATCATAAAGGTTCATCAGAGGCGTGGCATACTCCAAGATAAAGTGGTACCCTTCTACCGTTCCATCAGGACGGGGAATCTCTATCTTATATACTGCATGCTTGTAAATTCTTTCCTTAATTCCACCCCTATTAATTTTAAGCTCTGGGAGTTTGCCAACCCAAGTTAACCTTGAATCTGCGTCAACGATGTCAGCAAAGGTGTAGCACGTTTTGGGCAATAAAATGAAAAGCTTTTTCTTCGTTATTTCATAACGAAAAAGCTCTGATTTGCCAATCTGATCTTTCAGTTTCGGTAGCACCAGCCTAAGATAACCAAAGTAGTAGCCCCAAGCCAGCCCATCGGCTACATTCTTGTTTTCCTTTTCAATCAAATCCGATGTTTCTACAGGAGAGAGCTGTCGAAGGCCCACAAGGTACGACAACTGACCAACCAGGAGAGAGTTCAGGAAAAACAAAATGACGAGATCTGGGCGAGACAATATTTCGTATCCTTCATACAACTGATGGCAGCATACTATGAAAGTGGAAATGATAGCAGCGAGTAAACTACGCTTGCAAAAGTCGATAGTAAAAGTTGCCTTAAAAATTCTCCTCCAGTTTCCTTGATATCGCGTACTTATGTGTTTGAACTCCTCAGACACCAGGATCAATCTTCGTATCATTTCTCCGAGAACGACACTCAAGGTTTGCAGGGCTATTGTAAACTCCAGGGAAGGGAGCTTTTTCTCTTTCCCTTTGACCGTGAAGAATAGCATGGCGCTAATAATCAAAACCGCGATAACTGAAGTGAATGTAGCAGTTTTCCCACGACGTTTGAAAAGTGGTCCAAAGCCATTATTTTCCTGCTGAGCAACGTCATCTCCTTGAGGAAGATGATTTTCAGCCATGGTGTATATAATATTTTCCTCCTAAACAGTGCGTGTAACTAGGGAAGCAGACCGATTGAATTCGTGACATCATTTACTTGGAAAAATTCTGGCCTTGATTCAGGGTCGGCCAGGGTTTTTGTGTATTCGGTATTCAGGGGCGTTTTTTTAATCGGGTATACGGTATATTGCAGCTTAAATATGGGTATTCAGTATATCACTTTCTTTGAATTTCAGGTATAAAGTATATCTACTTTTCCTCATTGTTTCCTGTGCTTTTGATTAGACAGTGATTAGATATCCTAAATCGTACGAAATTTGGTAGGTTCATGTTTATACAAGTAAAAGAACATTAATCAAAGTGCTCTGTGAGCAAACTCGTGAATTGACACATGAATTTTTAGATTATGTTTAATGTTATCTGGTTTAGGGAATTTTGTGGTTTATTGTCATATCTAGAGTACGAGCAGTAGTTCAGTGTTCGCTAATGTAGCAAAGAAACAAAGTAACGTTGGGATAAGAAGGCATTACAATTGAAATGATCATGCTATTACATTTGACAAGGTGGATGATGTCATGTGTTTTAAACGTCTATCATTTTTGTTTCTGGTTCAAAAGAAAAGGTTGGAAGTAAATGTGGGTGAAAAGTGAAATTCACTGTCTTTCGTTGTAAATATTAGAAAATCAAGGCAATACTGTCTTAATGAAAACATTAACGATTCCCTCTTTATCAAATGAGACAAACGGGAACGAGTTTTGAGTGATATAATTAAGCCAAGCCTGCCACCGTCATTTTGGATCTCCGCCTGGGTAGATTTAAGTCACGTGCTAGGCAACGTATAATCAATAACAAGATAGAATTTCATTTCAGGCCTAGTTATCAATTTCGTGGTGTGTAACTTTCGCATTTTTGTACGTTGTATGTATGTTGAATCTTCAAATTGTCTTAAAAACTTAAAAGAAAATTTTTCTTTAAAAATTCACTGAAATCGGTAGCTAAAATTGTTTGTTTAGGTGTTATCTGATTTTCGTGTTAAGGGCCAAGTCGCACTAGAGGACAAAACTGTTTATTTATGTCAAAAATCTGTCATCACAATGAAAAACCAAGTGCGACCGGTTTGTTCACCAAAGGACAAAATTTGGTCGCGGGCGGACAAACTTCAAAGATGCCGTCGACTACCTCTGGAGCAGGCCAAATTGAGACAAATTTTGGAAAACAATAGCGAGAGTGTTTTAATTCGGAAATGATTTGACAGGTGATATGTAGCAGAGTCTCTATGCTATAGACTTCGCGGCAAAATTGGTCACGTTCTCATTTCGCAACAACATGAATCCAGGCACGGGCAACCAATACTTTCCGTATGAAATGGGGCAACAATATCCTCAATATCCACCAGGATGGATATATCCGTTGCCTAGCACTTACAATTTTAATGATCGAGGAACTGCAAGCCCATCTCCTTCAACCGCAAGTTCTGGCTCGTTGTCAGAATCCTTTCCGTTCGTCGAAGACGGCTCAATGCCGGAA
>NC_142671.1:31727456-31852456 GCF_964200805.1 Pocillopora damicornis
ACAGCTATTTTGTGGCGGTCAAAAGTAGTTCTTACCTGAGACACTTCATGAATTGAAGAACTAGACACTTTGCCGGCAACAAAGTTCGGTGCGGACTCGAAATCCTTATGTTTCGAGTCGCTTTGTACATCATGGCACGAAGACACCAAACGCAGTTGTACGGCTTCACTTTTTCGCATACTGCTTCTTTACATATGTATATTTTTTCTATTACAATTCATAAGATTTACTTTTTAAAACTGACGAAGTTTATAACCAACCGAAGAAAACGCCGCTTTACGATAAGAAGTTAAGTCATCCGTGTTTTTGACTTAAAACCACGCGGATGAACTTGTTGCGACACAACGTGTACATTCATCCTTTGTCGAGTGGAGCCCGGGACGAGCATACTAATTTTTTAGATTCAGCGGTTTTCCGCCCACAACTTTTTATGTCATGTGCTGGTACATATATTGTACCTCATTCACTTTTCTTTAACATGGCGGACGCAAACGAGAAACATGACGAGGAGTAGTGACTGATCAGTCGTGAGAAAAACGAGGAACATGGCGCGTACTAGTGACTGATCAATCAAACGATTTTGGATCAAAATGTTTCGGAATACTTTGAAAGGCGTTAAGGTAGTGACTAGTTACGCTGTTCCGACGTTTCGTAAGTTGTGGTTTCCCTTCATAGGTAAGCCTTTTGTACTCAAGTCTCCTTTCCTGTCTATTTTTCAGTCCATAACTGTCCAGTCGCCTTCACTAGATTTAATTTGTCAAAAAAAAAATTAACTCTTTTTTCCAGAGAGTCAAGCAAGGTTGTTGTCAAACGTGATCAGCACCCTTGAGCCGCACTTGAAAAATCTTGTGAAACAACACGAAGAGATCACTGAGAGGTTGTCTGTTACTGAGGTATTATTTCTGACCAGTGATAATACAGTTCCCTTACTAACCCATTTCGAGGTTTGTACTGTAAGTTATGGACCGAGGGGAAAAAACGAGGTTTCGTGACTTACAGTACGCACTGACAAAGCGATGTTACATTAAAATATTGCCTGCTAATTTGACTGAGCAGAGCTCACGTACTATCTGAGAGATATAGTGAATGTATATAATGCTTTTACCACTCTACATCAATATCTTTTATATTAAGCCATTCCAAAGATAACGAGATTTATTCTTATTGGGTTTAACAAATCTCCTTGAAAATTTAATCAGAAGATACTTCAAGGAAATACTTCTTGGGAAAGTTGAAATAATTGTATTCTCTGAACTAACATCATAAAAATTGTATGGCAGACAGTAAGGAGAATTACAAATGAAATTTGGGGAGTGAAAGGGTGAAGTTACTTGACATTAAGACTCAACTTTAGGTCTGAGATGGTTCTTGGAATTTCCATGTTTGTAAGGGTGGTTTTTAGTTTTAAACTCCTCCTTCCTCCAGCACTCTGTACCCTCAGCTGACTTTTTCAAATTATCATCCCCCTTACCTTGAATTCAGTATCAGTTTTTTCTGATATTTTTGGATGGGATGTTACTTCACCACAAGCTAACCTCCCTCCACCCCTAAGAATTTTGTCAAATTTCCTATTCAAACAGTTCGGTATATTCCATTTATAATCCTCAGTAGAAAGAGAAACTCCTGAAATAAAGTATTTCAGCCAGGAACACTCAACAAAGTGACTATAACCAGGACTTGTAATGGAACCTTCCCATCTAGAATCCATTAAACCTTTACACCCTCATATTGGTATATATGAATATATATCCAGTGGATAATGCCATATGTCTTGCAATCACTTATATGCTGGATAGTCATTTATCCATTGGATAGGCTTATCTGCCCTTCATACAACAGGATCCTGACCAGAGATACTCCTCTAGTGAGTGTGAAAGGGTGTACACTAACCTGTTAGTCAGTGTGTCTTACTTTGTATTGTAGTGACCAGGTGAGTTGCCTTTCAGGGGAATATTCCAACTGCGAGTGAACACAAGACTTTATCCAAGCAGCTTTCTAAACTTTCACCTATTGTCCATTTGTTAAGCCAAATTGAGACAAAGGAGAAGGTGAGAAATAAGAAATGTCTTGAATTTGTCTTTTTATAATGATAATTGTATAGAACTAATCATGATAATTACAACTCAGTTCAATTGGGACAAGGGTTTACTATAGTGTTCAGGTGAATAAGGGGCTACAGAAGTTTGATGACCATTTTTTGATGTTGAATCATTTTTTTGTTAAGTGCAACTGGCTCCATTTTCAGTGGCAATGTGTGGTTTGACCTCTTTTGGCAGGCTCTTATGTTTGATGTTAGGCAATGCACAGCTATTGAAATTTGGAAATGGGGAAGGTTGCCTTTGTTAACACCATAATTTTATGGTCAAAACCCGGGTAAAAAACTTTTTCTGCCTGACAATCAAATGATAATTACAGTTACTGTCAGTAGTATTTTTATTTCTGTGGTAAGAAAGTGAGAACAGGAAACATAAAAACAGAGACAAAGAAACTGAATGTATGGCACTGCATGAAATCCAATCAAAAAATGAGATGGACCCAAACCAGTGAATCTTGGTGTGAACTGGAGTGAACTGTACTTGTAACTAACTGCTGTAGTATCTGTTTCAATTCTTTTATCTCTAGGAAATCAAGGATTTAGATGAAATGATATTGGAAATTGGTGGAGAATTAGGGAAATTTGCAGAAGAGGATAAGAAGCAAGCTCTCAGTGATATAAAGAAAATTGAGGTACATTGGTCTAAGTTACTAAACAATAAAATCACTTAAACTTGGAGGTACATTGTACTTTTAACTTGTTGGAATTTCCTATCTGTATTGTGTACCCTTTTTTACAGTGATCATTTAGCATTGTTTCATTAAAAAGTTCTAGTAACTTTTTTAACAAATTCTTGCACAGTGAGCTAAATATAAGGATTTATACTAGAGTATAAATAGTTTCTGTTTCACTCTCAATGTAAAATCTGAACTAGTTTTGAATAAATACAAACTTACCTCACCTAGGTGGTTGTTACTTTACACCACGTAAATTTTCTGGGCTGATTTAAGGCAGTTTAGCTCAGTTCTAGTTTATCTGCTCTACCCTCTATATAATCTTTTCCCAAGATAGCACACTGTATGTCACCAACAAAATGAATCCAATGCAAGCAAAACATTATAAATTTGGTCCAATCACCATGAAACTCCACATACAATAGCAACATAATGATAATTCACACTAGTATTCCTCATTCAGGGGTTATGTGTAATGAAAAGGATATAACCCTTTACACTCCAACATTAGTATGCATATTCACCATACTTTCTTTATACATTTCTCAATGTTCTGAAAAGGAGAATTTGTTTAACAATCAAGAGCCTCTTTAGTTGTTGATCATTTCCCTTATTCTCATGACCCTAGTGTTTTACACAGGGGTGATCTTGTAAGGAGAAATTGGATGCCAGTCTCTCTAAGGGGTTAAAGGGTTAAACACAGCTAATTCCTAGCTATAAGTTTATGGATAGACTTTGGATGATGAGTTATTCAGATTTTGCAGGACCTTAAAACTATATGAACTTTCAAAGAGTGGGTGATTTATTAATTTTCTCCTATGCCACTCTCTTTGAACTTTTTTTGGATATTACTAATGTTACACCTTCCCTCAATTTTATATTCTGACCATTCAGACTTATTCTGGTGTTGCATCACGTTAGGTGCAATAGCCTCTGATAGAAATACACAAAAACTGAATTGTTTAATTTTGTTTGCTATATTTTCTTTCCTAGGATGAGTTGCTTAAGGCTCTTATTCCTCAAGATGGTGATGATGAAAACAGTGCCATACTAGAATTAAGGGCTGGTATGTGAGGAAAATAGTTTATTAGTATGGGTTTGAAATGACTCAACTGGTTGGGTACAAATTGATCTAACTGGGTATGGAACAACGGTGTATGAAACAAATGTAATTACAAAATGTTTGGTAATCTTGCTAAATTCTTTTTACTCTGAAGATTAAGAAACTTTGAACACAATGATTTGATAAATTAAGGGAAATTATAGTGCACTGACCAATTACAGAAAGTTTAGGACATGCAAGAAAAACTCCAGATCATAAACTTATAATTACTTAATCTGTCTGTTAAGTTTTCGCACATCTGATTGGTATTTTCCTTGGAATATGTATTCCATAATTGCATGTCCCAGCTTCTTCTGTTTGCAGTTTGCTGAGTTCCACAGAAAGTGATGCAAGTCTGATCAAATATCTTAACATCAGCCATTCTCTTTCAAAAACTAAAGATAGAGGTGTGTGGCACTGAGCAAATAATAATTGCTATATTTGTGGTCTGCAGGCACTGGTGGAAAGGAAGCATCCTTGTTTACTGAGGAGATGTTGACAATGTATCAAAGGTTTGTCTTAAAAACTAAAAAGTTGATATGTCTTTTAAGTGTGCAGTCAATGTAAAATTCTGCGAGTATCAATTTTATCAGACAATAGTTCCTTTAAATTAGAGACTGGTTTAACCCTCAGAAGTGCTTAACATATAGCCTCTCCCTATAACATCCATACATTATCCAGCAAACATATAATGAGAACACTCAAATCTATCAGGTAGAAGTTGTTATCTTGATCTATCACCCAATTCTCATAACTAATTTACAAGGAAATGTGTAGCAGCCAGATGGGAGAATAAACAATCAGATCTTGGGTTAAGTAAAATTTGAATTCAGTGAATAAGAATTATATGTTTATGGCCCCTGTGGTGTAATCGCCACTAGAACAGGGTGAAACAAATGGTTGTAAAGAAGAACTAGAAATCAAACAATTTTTGTCTTTCTTGATTAAAGACTAGTCTATCCTTTCAAAAAATTGTCTTAAAAGGTGCCAAAAATTTGTGTGTCAGTATGTAAGGAGATAACTGTTGTATAATACTTTGTAATGGCTGACGTAAGATTCTTTCAATTGTTTCTGGAGCACACTTTTCCTTTAATTTATCTTTCCTTGCCTACCCCAGGTTTTCAGCTTACAAGAAGTGGAAATTTGAAATTCTGAACATTAGTAAAAGTGAAGGTGGTGGTATCAAGGTAGACTTGAAAGTTTGGACTCTATGATAATTTGTTGGAACTATTTTGAATTTTTAATCTATCGCACGGTTACCCCTAGTGTTTCATCAGGCTTCCCTGACAATTTTCCGGTACCCATTTAGAGAGAAACTTTGGGAGTAAAGTGTTTTCCCCATGGGCACCACACAATGGTATGCATGGGGCCCGTTTCTCGAAGGTCCTGGTAACTTAATGGGCCCGCATAGCTGTTCTGTTTTCATTCAAGTTGATGGTTTCAAAAGTTTTGAAAGTTGTACAATAAAACTATCAGACAGCTAAATAAACAAAATGGAATAATTAGGGTGCCAAAACCTGCTTCTCTGTTCTTTAACATTTAATTTTAATATAACTATGGCTTCGGGCCCGGAACTTTCGAGAAACGGGCCCCTGGCCATGTATCGAACCCAGACCTCTCAACCCGGAGTTCAGTGTGGAGTTTTGTTTGAATTACTGTACACATTGTACAGTTACACTGTACAAGTTGAATTTTTTCCGTTATGTTCTTAGGTCCTAATGAATGAATCTTGGAGAATTTCAACGAAAACCGAAGAAATAAAAACAATTTCTGATTGAACTAAGAACTCTTGGTAGCTTTGTTTTCACGCTGTAATTTAAAAATAAATAATATTGAGTTCAATTTTGTTCTACTGTTTGCAGGAAGCTTCAGTGAGTATTGTAGGGAGTGGTGTGTTTGGCACGATGAAGGTAACTTGAATGAGTATTTAAACATTGAGAGTTTGTTGTAAGAGTGCACACCTTACAAATGTGGCGTAGCTTGTGATTAGGCCTACGTTATTACGAACCCTAAGCTGTCAAGACGACAACACCGAGGAAAACGTCGATTAAAAAATGAGATTTATGTTAGTTAGAATTTCACGAATGGCTAGATGTCTTTTTTGTCTCTCACGTCGCCTCACTCCAACTTCAGCATAACGTATGTGAGCAGCTCCAAATGAAAACTTAAATTATTTGCCATTGGGGTTGCCATGCTCAGACCACGAAAATTTTTATGATTTTACGTTGTTGTTTTGCAGAGGACGGCAAACAAATGTACAAAATTTTAATACGTACGTGCTGAGCTATTGTTCTGCCTGTTAGGTCTTTCGTTTTGTCACGCCCTCCCCGCCGTTGCCCTCGTGTTTTGCTGAAATCTCTTTCGCGCTGTAAGTCGCATGTTTCTCCGCCTGGGTGAAGATTTGAGATGAGTAGAAGGGAGGTTTACCGCTGAGGGTCTGGGACTAACAATTAAACAAAATATTGACAACTTTCTAGGGGCCAGAATCGGAAAAAAGGTGCAGTATCCTCACAGGCCCCCATTAGGGACTTTTAACAAACCACGACCGCGGCGGCGACGAGGACGTGGCTAAACATAAGATTTAATTGAGAGAACAATAGCTAAGCATGTGCGTTTTCAAACTTTGTACATTTCTTAGCTGTCCTTTGCAAAACAACAACGTGAAATCACCGAAAATTTGTGTGGTCTGAGAGCGGAAACCGTGGAGGCAAATTATCTAAGTTTCCATATGGTACTCACATACCTCTTACTGAAGTTGAAGTGTAGTGCCGTGAGAGACGGTAAACACATCCAGCCATTTGTGAAATTTTGACTAAAAATATAAATTTATATTTGAAACTACATCTTCGTCGGCGTTGTCGTGCTGACTGCTTAAGGTCACTATCTGTTACACTCAATGTTTCATACACGCTGTACTCTCCCGCAGTGAAGAAACGCTCGCGCCGAAACGTTAATGAGGGCCCGCACGCAGGCTGAATGTTGCTTAGGTTTGTTTCGTGGGCATAGCCTCAAATGTGGGTTGAGTTTGTTGTTGATTTTCATGCTTCTTCCAGCTGATACTGTAGGTTCTAATTTACCTGGAAACGGTCGACAAAAAGACTCTTTGAATGTGCCAATAATAGATATCTCTCTTCTAAACTTGGTTAATGACGACCTTAGTTGTTATTTTTTGCTAGTTTGAAACTGGTGTTCACAGAGTGCAAAGAGTTCCGCATACAGAGTCGCTAGGCCGTATTCACACTAGTACTATGACTGTGGCAGTGTTACCACAACCTGAAGAGGTACAGTTACATTACAATCAAGTATATTGAAATGACCACATCGTGTGTGTTCAAATATTGGGAATATTGCCCAAGCCTGAGAAACTATCCTCAAAATTTCTCACTTGTCCTCAAAAATTTTCTTCTCCAGCCAATGATATTTCAGTTTCGAGCGTTATTTAGTCCTTAACGTTTTGGAACGGGTCGCAACCCGACCCAGGCTCCTCTCTTTTTTTCACTCCTCTGCTACAATCGCGCCATGTATTATCACGCTCAGTTTTTCCTTCCTGAACACCCGGAGCAGGGTAGGTGTTATGCGTCTTCTCGGCCACCACAAGCGGTTTATTTACTTATTAGTATCCTACTATTGGTTATTATGGTATTACTAATCAGAAGCATTGATTTTTTAACACAGGCACTAAAATGCTAACATTCAGTTAATTAAATTATTTACATACCTGGCAATACGCACATTACTTACTACAGACATTACTCTTTTTGCAATTACCAAAATGCTTCAGTACAGAGTAAACTAAATTAGTGACGATGCCTTTTAATACATATCATCGACGTCAATTAAATTACGATACCTCACAATACACACTGTTCCTTTTTTTTTTTAAGTTACTGGCATTGCTTTTTCTCCAGGTAGATGTGGTGATTAATCCAAACGATCTCAAAGTTGATACATTTAGAGCGTCTGGGTAAGTAACTTAACAACAGTACAAAAACACCGGCAGTGAAGTGCTTCTCAAGCAGGTTTTTCTGGTTTGTTTCAGCGCCGGCGGTCAGCATGTCAACAAAACTGATTCTGCAGTCAGAATAACTCATTTACCGACGGGACTTGTGGTCGGTTGTCAAGAGGAACGGTCTCAGATTCAGGTATTATATGATAAGCTGCATTATGTTCGCATTTTGATTGTTTCCTTCTTATGATCCACAAGAGCACAGGCGCTTAGATGACATTCCACCAACAGAAATTTGCTTTGTTATCATTTAAAACAAGGACATTTCATGTTGCCGTTGGTCTGCACAATAGTAGATCATAGATTATGTTGAAATGTGGTAAGTACATCATTGACACACTCGATGCGACGGCATTGGTTTCTCTTCGTTACGCTACGTGATTGGCTCAGAATATGCGTGCAATCTTCTTAGCCAATCAGATGCAATGCCGAAACCAATCGCTACTTGGTCGCTCGCGTTTTCCCGCGCTTTGAGCAGTTTCTTAATTTAGCACGATTTGCATCATCCCGATTTGCCGTTGTGATTACTCCTGTAATTGTTTAACGATACTCTTTAAAAATGTATTCTAAGTTTTCCCCCCTTTTCAGAATCGACACAAAGCCTTACAAGTGTTACGAACGCGTCTCTATGATAAACAGCGTCGACAACTGGATTCAGAAAGATCTGAAGCCCGCAGAAAACAGGTCAGCAGTAAAACGGAAAGTCTGATTAACTGATGCGATAAACACGAAACACAGCGGTCAAACGTTTGCGCATGCGAACTTTATATTGGCTAGTTAACGTGCTTTCAGGCTGTCAGAACCAATCGCACGAGCTGACAAGTCACGGTGTTTTAAAACGGTATAAACTCTAGGATAAATTTGAGAAAAAAATTTAAATCAAAAGGATGATCGAAATAGTAAGCTTTATGTTCGAAAAGGTTCGAGTTCTTCTTTTCCCTGCATTTGTTTTCTTTTACAGATTCTATGAGCGTTCAACTGCTTCTTTTGAGTGATAGCTGTTGTACCCTATGTTTTCCTTTGAGATTTTGCGCGGGAAACTGGAGCGCGGCCGGCCAGATTGGATCCCCGTGCGCGTGTCCAAAGTTTGACCGCTGTGTTGCTGCTGTAGCACGAAGCACGAGAGGTCCTTTTATTCATTTTAGTCAGGCTGGTCATTCTGGGCGTCTATTTTCCGTAACCCAAGCATTTTATGAAGTTTCCTAGATTGTTCGCTGGTGCACATTTGTACTCCAGGGTGCTGGAGAGAGGAACTTTTAAGTCTGTTCAGTTTGCCCAATAACATAAAACGATGATCGTGCGCTTGCGTGAGGGAGTTTGCCAATTTGTACTTGAGTTCTAATTTGCTCCTTGTGGTAGCTCCTTTATTCCTGGCTGTTGCGTTTACTTAGTTTGCTATTTTACGACACTCAATCTACTGTGGCCTGAAACGAAACGTTTTCCATTTAATTAGATCGGGAGTGGAGGGAGATCAGAAAAGATAAGGACGTACAACTTTCCTCAGGTGAGTCCAAGGTTTTCCTCTGTCTAGGTTTACTATGGTCTTTTTATGTGAGAAATATTCAGTCGATACATTGTAAGCTTTACAAGAACGATAGAAAGTTGTCTGTTTTGCACATTTCTCCGCTGTTGTTACTTTATAAGAAAATCCAACTCATAAGTCAGGAAATTATGGTGAAATTTGAAGTGTTGGAGACATGATTTCGAATGTTTGATGTTTGTCCCCAATCGCTATGATCACCTGACCTCAACTGGTCAACTCTGGTCGAGAATTGTGTCATATCTCGCTATAATCACCAAGGTGATTAGAGCAGGAGCGCTACTTTTCAAAATGGCTGTATTGCGTTTTGTCAATGTTTTTCGAGGAAGTGATAAACGCAATAGTAGAAAATTTAAATTCGAAGAGCACAAAAGATGCTACTAACGTAATGCTCTTGTAACGTAACGCTCTTCGAAAGTAACTTGAATTTTTTACTGACTGATTAAAATAAACCTAGTGGAAATTGTGTGCATGTCTTGAGACGAGTAATCAAAACAACCATAACAAAATATGCGTAGTGCTTTCTCTATTTATGAATAGAGAAAGTAGTGCGCATATTTTGTTACAAAATAATTTCAACCACGTAACCAATTATTAATTATTATTACAATTATTGTCCTCGGGCTCAATGCATATCGTTGTTATTCAAAAATATTCACTTCGCCTTCGTGAATAATTGTAAAGCTATGGCGGTGATTAAAAAAAAAAAAAAAATTGCACAGCTTCTTGTGCATATCCTCCTTCAAAGTCTAAAAACGAACATGTCTTCCCCAAGGGCCGAGTGACTGATCACAGAATAGGTATGACTGAGCATGGAGCAGAACTGTTTTTGGAGGGAGAAGACAAACTTAATCACATGATCACGGCTTTGCAGTCTCAACACGAAGCCGAGGCGCTACAGGAACTGACCAGCCAATATGACACCGTAAAAAAAGGGAATAGGTAACCAAAGGAAAACTCGGAAAACACAGCCAAAGACAACAACACGGTGCTTTCTCGAGGGCCCATCTTACGAATGTGCAAATGGCCAGACGATGAAATAATAGTATTTATATCGGAATTGGTTATGTATTTGTTTCTTTAAAAAGAGCAAAATAGTACATTGTAATATAGTGAAAAAACATTAAAAAAGAAAAAAAAGTCGCCAAGTGTTGTAAACTGCCTTTCCTTGAGGATACAGAGGAAAAATGATAATGAATAACCTTTGGTTCAAATAGAGAATCTTTGGTCCTAAAGGAAGAAATTCCAATCATCGTCGTTACCCTTTTGGAAGGGTCACCACTTCGCAGGAGACATTTTTTAGCAAGACTGTCACCTGAATGTCCACCAGGGTAACCTTTCCATATGTTATCTTTACTAAGGGGAAACCTCTATTAAGGGACACTTTTTCTAGTCCCGAGTTTGTCCCTTTAATGTACGTTCCACTGAATGAACGATGCATTTCCTAACTTCACTTTGGGACATCTCTATTCGGGGGCACTTTTTCCAGCCTCAAGTTTGTCCCGGAATGTAGGTTCTACGGTATAACCTTTCCAGTTGTCATCTCTACTGAATAAACACCTCTACTCAGGGATACTTATTTCTATTTCCGATTTTGCCTCTTCAACGTAAGTTCCACCTTATGAGCCATGTCTTTGGTAACTTTACTTTAGGACATCTCTATTCAATTACGTTTTTTCTAGTTCCGCTTTGTTCCCAGAATTTAGGTTTTACTGCATTTGTTGTATTTTTTATTAAAGGAACACTTCTACTCAGGGACAGGTTTTTTTCTACTTTCAAGGTTATCCCCTGAGTGGATTTTCTATTGTTAAGGAAATCTTAATTTGAGGCTTATAAATATTACAGTGTCCGCAATTTTCCCCGAACCAAAGTTTATCATGGCATGATGTTATTTCAATTTTTTGTAGGTCGATCAAAGATTTAGTTTCTTTCCTTAGCAGGGCAAGAGTTGAACATTAATATTAATCGCTGATACGTTTTGTGTCACATTAAGGAAAATATAAAATTTCGTATCTATGTCTCTATTTACACTTAAAAGATATAAGATAAGAGATTATATGCGACCATACGGTACGGAGACTTATTTCAAAATTATTAAATGAAAGGGCTGGTTTATGAACTGAAAATATGTTTTTTTTTCATAATTTATTTTTATTCTCATAAGTGTTGGAGCATTAGCTTTTTTGTTTTGTTTCTTCACTTAAAGGTATATTTGCATATTTGCCTTTTTGTAAATTCTTAATTTCCTGAAAAATTGAAATGATAAACGTACAAAGAGAATTTCTGTTGTGGTAATTTTACGATAAGATATTACGATAAGATGTACCTGCTACCGGCGGAGCAGTAAAAGATTCAATTCCCTCCCGCTTCATTTTTCGTTTCCTGTATAATTTCTGGGAAATGTATGGTTTCTTGTGTTTATGAACCTAGATACACCTGTATTTACTATCTATGGGGTAGTGTTGACTAGGCTAGAAGCACGAATCACCCGTTTCAATAGGCATATCTTTAAAATTTGTTTTGTTTTTTTTCTTTTGTGATGGAAAAAGCGCACAGCAGTCAAAACAATGCAGGTAGATTTGAAATGTAATTTGGTGTACATCAGAGACATTTCGATGAATGTCGGCGAACGCTCTCACATTTTGAGAGTTTTAAAGTTTTAATTTAAAAGTTTAGAATGAATATGCATGTAAGCCAGAGGTTCTGTTATTAATTAGCGTCGTTTTGTTAATTGCAAACGAGTTTATGAAACTGTTTTGAAGAAAAGAGAAAGAGAGAGAAATAAGAGAAACAGAGGAAAATATTTTGTTTGTTTATGTGCATGATGTCGAGAAGAAATGAATTTTTTCCAATGATCACAATTTTTACCATTTAATTCATCCACAAGGTCCGTCTTGATAGTGTTTTATGTTTGTTTCTAGAAAGAACTTGTCTAAATAAAAATAAAAATTAAAAGTATTTTGTCTCAGGGAAATTTTATGATAGTTTGTATAACCGGATGATAATCTCCCCCAAGAAAGATCAGTTTTGGACCTTTTACAACGAGATCAATTCGTTCGCCGATTTCGATGGCAAGTTTAAATTAGTACACGAGAGATGCTGTTTTTATATTTCTTAATTTGTCTGTTCCAGTTACCGAAAAAAAAACAACAGTAATAAGAGCAAAACATATGTTGTGTGGATAAAGTAGCGAGATTTAATAATTGCTTTCTTGTATCCTACTGAGGAAATTTCTATTGTCATGTCCAGTATTTATCGTCTCCCCCGTTTATTGACCTCGTCAAGCGGCGAGCGAAAATGACTATTATCTTTTTCAATGATGTTATATGCAAATCACGATGTCACGAGTTTCAACATTAATACAAAAAGCGAAATTTTAAAATCCTGTTGGCTTAAAGTGGCTTTTTCAAGTCTTTCCAATAAATGTTAAACAAATATTCGGGTTCGCTGGCACATCGGATGAGAAAGACTGTTTAGCGTTTGGCATTTATCAGGTGTGTATTTACGTAGAGTATAACAGATTTAAAACAGAAATTCTTTGACCTGCTGCAGTCAAAACGAAATCAAACAGTCACACGGTGGAAACGTGCGAGGGTGTTGAGCGCTGCAACTCAGCGGTTAATCTTCCATGAAATTTTAATATAACAGAGGAGTCGACCCATTAAGACAGAAACAAACATATTACCGCTTGGTAATTAGTTCTTGTCTTATTCAGCCATCATTTGGTCGCGGGAAGCTTTTTTTTTCGAGAACATTATTTCGGATCAGTGGCATACTACGATGAAAGCAGCGCTGGATAATTTTCTCAAAAAGCACGCTGATGCCTTCGTGCGATATCGTCGAAAGAAGCTCAAGGAAATCGAAAACCTAATTAATGCATTATTGGAAGAAGTGAAGAAACTGGATGGAAAATTTGACTTTGAAATGGTCAACCCTAAAAGCTTTTATACCATCAAGTCACCCATCCATTACGAAGTACTTCTGATATTTCACGGGGTGGACCCTGAAGAGATTTCTGTCGAAGACGGGCAAACACCAGCGGGATTTGCGCTAGCGAAACTTACTGGTAAAAAAATGGTGTCTAAGTGGAAATTTTGCAGTGGGAACAGTAATCCCAGCAAGGTTTACATGTCGGCTAAGATTGTCAGAGAGAAACTCTTCGAGCTTGTAAACCGAGTGATCAGCAGCTCGTCTTTTCTGGAATCACTCGAAGGGAGTAACTTTTGTGTAGAAGTCGTCGACGACGACGATGTGATTTCAATGCGGGTCAGCGGACAAGACGTTGAAGCATACAGCGTTGATCTTATCCCAGCAATTCCTTATCCAGGACGCTGGGTGCTCTCTGCACATGGGTGGGAATCCAAGCAAGCTGATTGGATGAGCAAGACTTTGAAGGAAGAAGTCATTAAGACCGGATTTCACTTGGTAGC
Source organism: Pocillopora damicornis (assembly GCF_964200805.1). Lineage (NCBI taxonomy): Eukaryota > Metazoa > Cnidaria > Anthozoa > Scleractinia > Pocilloporidae > Pocillopora > Pocillopora damicornis. The sequence continues at coordinate 31,741,304 of NC_142671.1, forward strand.
CAGGCCATCACCGAGTAGGTCATCGTACCAGTGGCAGATTGATTTTCCTGGCCCCATGAGGAAGCTACTGGAAATAGACATGGGCTGTCGCATAAAATGTCTGCTTATTCTTGAGATCATTATGGGCGACATGTACTCTCAAAGGGATGCATGCGACAGTTTCCAACTCGAAACTCTCGTGTTGCGTATAACAGAACACTATCCAGTGAAATCGTTCTGGAGCGAAGAAAAATTCTCCAAACGTTTCTTAGACACCATAAGAGAACTGCAACGATGTCTCTCAGAAAGACACCTGACGCAGATTTTCATCCCAGGCGTGAATTTGTTTCGAGATTTCGACAAAGTGAGTTTGAAAAGTTGCGAAGAAGTTGTTCAGAGTGTTTTAGATAACCCAGAAAATTTCCTGAACACTTTCGAACTGTTCCAATATACAACTGCTTTGTAACCCAGAAAAATAGTAGGCAAAGTCTTTACTTAAGCCAGATAGCCCATCCAACCCGAGTTTTATCCCAGTTTCCTTAGCATGTAGCGAATAGGAAGTTACCTCTCCCCCTCCCCCTTACGTGGGGTTTCAGTCCATCACAAGGTTACCCCTCGCCCAGGCATTTCATCGGGGTTCCCTGACATTTTTCCTGCACCTTTTTATACCTCCGGATGGAGAGAGGCACCGTGAAGAGATATGTTTTCCCAAGAAGACAACACAGTGACCTGGCTAAGTCTCGAACCCAGACCTCTCAACCCGGAATTCAGCGCACACTGCGTCTCCCACCGAAAGATCATTAGAGCTGAGTACTTTGACATTTTTATTCTCAAGATCTAGAGTGACCAGGAGGCAATTTCTCCCAACAATAACACTACACTAACAAGCCGATGGGGAATGACAATTGAGATAATAAGGGGATAATAATTTCAGTGATGAAAAACTAAATTCTCAGAACTACCATTATAGGAGATGCGTGGAAGACAGCAAGGATAATTATTATAGTGATCTTTCAGATCTTGCTTTTGTATGATGTAGCTATCACGTTCCACTGAACGATCTTTATCTGGGATCGCTTATTTTTCAGTCTGCATCTCTGTAGGGAAGCTTTAAGGTAAACAGAAACCTTAGAAAAATCATTTACTTAGGTACACAATCAAAAAGAGGGAAAAAAATTAATAAGGAACGAAGAACTCTACGTAATGGGTTCCAAGTGACAGATTTGAAAAAAAGGCTACATTGGTGATGTAAATGAAGCGAAACTGTTTGAAAATGAAGCTTGCACGGGCAATATTAAATCATATATTTACCAAGCCCGCTTCCCGGGAAGTTGTAACAATTTTATTTTAAATCGTAGTGCACCAGGAGCCCATTATATGCACTCCCGAGTGCACTGACAAGAGTTTTGTTCATGAGTAACATACCCGAGACCTCTTTGCTTGATTTTTTCCAAAGACTAATTACCAGCTTTCCGATAGGATTTTCAGAATTTTAAACAATATTTCTCTATCGTTCCTTTGTACAATAACCAAGGCGATAGTGATCGATAAATACGTTTCTCCTAAAGCATACCTATCAGTACTGTGGGCTGAAGTTTTTTTAGACAGTAGACGCTTTGATATCTGTCCAAAAGAGCCGGTGAGGAAATAAGAATATTTGAAATCAAATGGAAAGCAAAATGGAACCCACCAAATACATTAAATTTATGAAAAAATGATGCCAAAACAAAAACAAAAAGAATTAACGAGAGGACGGAACTGTGGTCAATTAATGTTTAATATGAGGATTAATGTTTCATAAGCGTGGAGAGTTTTTGTTCCTGTTACCACACCAATCAAATATATGTTATTTTATTCTATGAACGATTGATGTAAACCAATACTGTGAAGTCTCCCACACGTCTAGCAATGAAATTTATCTTCTATAAAGAATTTTCCGAGTTGAATTGCCGGCGTTTAATGTACTGAGCAATTGTCTGCACCATCAACGATTCTTTTGTTGTGAGCGTAAAGAATTTTGAAATAATACAGTTTTCTAACCACGCGAGTGAACAGCCGTTGTTGTGCTCAAAGATAACACAGTTTTTTTGCTCTCAACGACCGAAAAAAGTTTTGAGAACCGGATGCTGTAGTGGGTGAAACTACGCTTCATCATTAGTAATGGCGGAAAATTTCGAACTTTCAGCATCAGACAACGAGCACTGGTTAAACGGCTTTCTCCAACAAAACTGCGAAGAGGCGAGAAAACGAGTTTTAGAAGAACGAACTATGATGAATTTTGCGGAAGACGAAGGTTCTCAAGACGAATGTGATCTGTCTGGAATGTTCAACTTTAATGAATACGAAGAGTTCGACGAACAGAGAGTCTATGAAAATATAGATTTTTCGATTCTGTCCGAAACAAAACGTGCGACGTTCAACGGTGGTATATCGACTCCCGTGGGCGATACCTTCCACGACCTAGACGTAAAACCTGACATGGGTATTGTGGCATTGAACGGTAATGTATCGATTCATGAAGTTGAAAATCGATCAGTACACGACACTAACGATCGTCTATCGACTCCCAGCGACGACACTATTCGCTACCGAGAGGACTCTGATACGAATTTTTCGACATTCAATACATCGATTTTCAAAAGTGACAAACGGTCTGAATTGGACGCCAATAGTACTTTATCAACCCTCGAGGACGAAAAACGGTTAGAGAAGGAGGTTCCGCATAGTAGAGACAATCACTCCCTTATGAATGTCACGACCCTGGACGACAGCATGTTGATTTTCAAAGATAAAGGACGACACGACGCCACCCAGGATCCAGTTAATTCTATTCCACTAATTCAGACGGGCACGTTGTATTGTGATGAAATATTGACGAAAGGCGATGAACCACGAGCTAGCCTTGACGATTATGGAAAACGCGTTGGTAACGCGCAGCCACCTTCCGAGCACGCTCCGCCCACGACAAACAATGGAGAGTTAGCCTCGGGCTTTGAAACCGAACTGGTTGAGGTGCCAAGTATGGGAATAGCTCACCCTAAAGAACAACTCTTGAAGGCAATAAACGACTTCAACAAGAATGTGATAGAGATTCAGCGAGTTCGTTTTAAGCAGATGATGTTCCAGATCCAGGAAATAGTCAATGAAATCTTGGCGGAAGTAGAACGACTTGAAAACACTTTTAAGTTCCAAAGAATGAGCCCTGACAGTTTTTATGAAATGAAGTCGCAAAACGAAGTGGACATACTTGTTGTCCTGGAAAACATTTCGCACACAGAATTTATCATCGAGGATATGAAAACACCAACTGGATTTGCACGAATACGTATGACGTCAGCATACATGACGTCACTAGATGCAATGAGGTCATCAGATGTAACGTCAGAACCTAATATGGGGTCGTCAGGTGGCACCATTTTCCATTGGTGCACGGACACTGATTCTGGTGAGGTCTATTTCTCGCCTAAAAAGTTGTGCATGAAATTTGCTGCCTCAGTTTCTCGAGCAGCGGCGAAAATTTTACGGCATGGCTCGAGCCCACTCAGAAAGAAAGTGACGTTTTCGGACGGAGAAGAGACATTTCCTTTCGTCGTAAATCTAATACCTACAGTCGCCTGTCCGCAGACCTGGCCGCTGTGTGCGTACTGGCTCAGAAATTACACTAAACAATGGCCATCGCCACACGTCAAAGATGAGGTCATTAAGAGGGGAATGCATCTCGTTGCCATGGCGACTAGCCAAGAGTCTGATCCTCTATGGCGAATAAGCTTTTGCTCCGCACGTAGGCGTCTTCTCCAGGCTGATGGTGATGGAAAAAAGAATTGCTTGCGCGTGTTGAAAGTTCTCCTCGTAAAAGACTTGTTGAGACCCAAAGGCATCACGCCACTGTACCTAGAAAACATTGTACTATGGGCGAGTAGGAAGCACTGGCAAGAAGAGGAATGGGCCGAGTCTATGTTAGTCGACAGATTCTTGGAGATGTTGGTGGCGCTGCACAAATGTCTGGAAAATAAGGATTGTTATAACTTTTTTGTACCAACAATGAATCTTTTCAATGAGTTGAAACCCGATACTTTGAAAGTGTTGGCTTCGAAAGTTGAAGACATCTTGCGTGATCCCTTCAAATATCTGAAAACCTAGGGAGCCATAACCACCCCCTGACGTAGGACGTTTTGCTTGCTCCAGAGTGGCATGTTATATCAAGACAACTTTTCCTATTTTGGTTGTCGTTACCTGCATGACTGACATTGTACAGACACTGTTTTTTTTAAATTTCTAAACTGGATCACCTCTAATCATTCCTTGGGGTAAAAGTTTCAAAGGTCTTGATCTTAATGACACAGTGTAGGTCTAAATGCTGTCCTACGAGTTGGTAAGTATTAGAGTGCAATCCACTACCACGAGATTGTGTCCCACCAGCAGGGCCGTAAATGATCTCTTGAAGTGGCAAAAACTCATCTTTCGCACAATTTATTGGGGCTTTCTTAAATGATGGTCAGTGTAATAATTCCACATATACTTTCTGATAGCACCGACAAAAGCTTTTTTTCTGGAGTATACTTTGTCATTGACAGAAGTAGATTAGTGCAATGTGCAGTATGATATTCTGAAATATTTGCTGGTTTAGGGATACTCACACCTTCCCCCCCCCCCCTCCACCGCTTTTAGAATATTGTTTCGGAAAGACGGACAAATCTATTTGTGTTTTTTTAATCGGTTTATTTATCTACTCATTTAAAGTTATTGTATTTTTTTTCTTAGAAACTATCCTGTCACTACACTTGTTGCATGATCTCAATATAAGAAAGAACGCTTTTATCATATAAATTACACCTAAGTTGGGGAAATTAAATACTTGACGTCAAATAACTGCTTATTCTCCCTTGTTATTTAAATAAATCGAAAGATTTCTAAAAAATGTTTCACCTTTTGGCAAGCTCTCTCGTTAAAACACCGAGTAATGCGAAAACCAAAAGCAGTTTTGCTCGTAGGCTAGTAAGCTTTCAACTGTATCTAATTATATATTGATAAGATAATTAAAACCTGACCCAAATTACCGTTATGTTTATGTATTTTGTATGTTTTTTGCTATTGTTACATATTTCATTATTAATTATATACTTGAAGTAAAACATTGTATTCCGCTGTCAATCTGAACAGCTCATACAATAAAATGGCTAAGGAGAATTTCTCTCACTTACAATGCAATGGCTTTAAATCAATAATTCCGTCGGACTTAAAACGGAACTCAGAAAGACTGAGTTCGACCCATAACGCTACGTTAAAAAACTTATTTTCCTAAATTTTTTTTACCAGTTCTAGAAAAATTTAGCAAAAATGTTCCTCAAAGATAATTTCTCTTCAATTCAGTTCCTTAATCTCTTGAGTGTTTTTCTTAGTTATCTCTTTAACCCTTTTCACTCACTTGAGTGACCAATACAGAATTTCTCCTTACAACATCCACACAATATCAGGCAGAGTAGTGATGAGAATAACGAAAAACATCAAATAAGGAATTGTTAGTGAATCCAATACCAAATTCTCTGAACGAACATTGTGAGAGTTATAAACGAGATCTTAGGAGTAAGAGGGTTAAGGTTGTTCTGGCGGCCTAGTCCTGAAGTACTGAAATAAAAAAATAGCAAACTTTTATATAGGGAAGCTTTAAATCCATTTTGATAGCCAGGGTTTCAAAAGTGAGTAAGAATCATTATTTTTCTACTTGAAAATCTTTGGATACAAAATTTTTCCACTACATCCATTACATTTCAGAAACTAAGGGAAAATTTAGTTGCTCGAGAGGCCGTTTGGTATAGTTCTAGGCTGTTTTTCAAAAACATATTAAATGATATTTATAAACGACAGTGAAAAAGCAAAACAAACTATATTACTCCCTAAATTTTGAAATAGGTAGCTTCAAGGATACAGAGGTTATGTATTACACAAGGTCATCTCTGGCCTTGGCCAGCTGTGGATAAAATTTACATCTGAAAAAAGCCTTCACTTTTCAAAAAAAGGAAAAAATAACTTCGCAGGTTTTTCCAAGCACCAAGTAAACTCCTCCAAAATGATAAAGTCTAAGACTGATTCGATCTGACTTTGCGGCTAACTGTCCATTGTTCCAAACGAAACTGTTTGGGGATCGCTTGTAGTCGCTCTGTGAAAGAATCTTCTCCAACGCTGATCTGTATATCCTTGGCTAAGCGTGTTTAACTCTCAAACAGAAGTATCACCAGATTTGTGACCGTTACGTTGTGAGAACTTCCTGGTACCAGGAAAGCTGTTGTTTGAGCCATGAGCGCTGTGTGCATATAAATGCTCTTGTCTGAGAAGCAAACTTCTGAATAACGTGTCGAACCTCGAGTCCATGTGCTCGAGCATGGCCTGGAGCTTAGCTTCAACTCGCCCCATAATTCTCTTCTCTGCGGCATAGATGTTCGTGGTGATAGAGTTATAAACTGATAGACATCCGGGGCATCCGCATTCGGCGCACCTGAGTAACAATAGAAATGCATTTTGATAACATGGGCACTCTCTTTTTTAAAGGTGAAATGCTGCATTGTGTTAGCTTTTAGTGGAGTTGAGAGGGAAATTGGCGCAGACCTTTGAATGGAAATTCTGAAATCAGTCTTTCGGTACGTCGGCTGGCAAGTTTACTTCTACCAAAGTGAAACTCTAGGCAGCTTAGCTGTCCCATCAGTGTTGCAGTTACCATCAACACATCTCCTTCTCTATCCACCCCTCCCTCAACTGCCAAACGCTACCTCCCCCGACCCCTAACCTCATTATCATATTTGCCCTTACCTGGACTTACTCCCGGGATCCGAGCTGTCAGACGAAGCCTTCTCTAACGGAGCAGGCGCTTGTTCAGCCATAACTCGTTCTACAGCTCGCTTGTCTTCCAAGCAGAATGACTGCGCCCGTGGATTGATTGTAGTCTGTGTCGCTACAGGAAGCGCACTGCCGAGGGACACTGGTCTGGCTTTGCGCACCATGTTGCGGCTTGCACGTATACGTGACTGTAAGTAGGTTTCCCACCGGTGCTTAGCGAGCGTGGGTGATTCCGGGGTATCGGGTGCGCCATTTTCCACCGACAGAGTAGCAGAGTTCTCCGCTGATTCGGGTGACTTCTCAACCATCAAGCCTGCTAGCATATTAATAAAATCTTCATCGCCTTCTGGACTTCCTGGCATATTACGCGCTGTAAGGAAAACAAAAGATAAGTTGGCTATCTACAGCAATTTTAAATTGAGAGTCGAAATTCATCCGAGATTGATTTCGTTCTGCTTCGCGTCGCTCTGTGATTGGTTTTGTACCACTCTATCAACCAATCAGATGCAAAACTAAAACCAATCACGACTTGGTTGCCCTCGTTTTCCCGCTCTTTGAACGGTTTGGTTTTCATCGGCTCTTAAAGGTAATTTCCTGTCTTTCGATTGGCCATTGTCCGTTGTGATTACTTTGGTTTGGTTTTGCGACACTCAGTCTAAAGGGACTCTAGAAGTCGAAGTTGATTTCACCTAACTGCTATAACATTGAGAAAGTAAAGAACGTTTTAAAAAAAGCCAGTTCGGAATTATTTACATCGTTATAAATCATTTCATTACACAGACTGATGTTGAAAGTACGTTCCTGCCTCTTTCTATCAGACTTAGTCTCTCCCAATCAGTATAATTTTTCATTAAGCAAAAAATGATCAAACCTGTTAACCTCTAGATTGCTCTCAATCTTTTCACTTTGTATTACAAGTTTCATTACAGAAGACGGGCGAGGAATTGAATTATAGAAAGAAAACTCCAAAAAGGGGTGTTGCCCATGCCAAATATTCACAGCATAACGTTAAGGGAGCCTGCCTTCTTCAAAACGCGAACTTTATCTTGGAAGTAAAATCAGTGCACTTCTCAAAGCGTCTTCCAGGCGTTCAGTCAGTACAACGATGCACGATAGAAGCGGAAGAGTGAAATACCGAGGGGTGTTTGGGTCGGGTGGTGTTCTCTACGCAACTCGACCCGAATCGCCCTCGTTTTTCACTCTGCTGCATCTATTGCACCCTGAACTATCTGGAATAGGCTACTTCTAAGTGACTGGCGGAAACCAAATTGCTCCGCTTGATTCGCCTACACCCGGGGTTACGAAATCTTTAAGAAATTGTTTCGACGTTTGGCAAAACTTTCCTCAAATTGGAGAAAACCACAAAACATGAACATTGAAAGATGGAAAAGTATTAAAGATATTGAGAGGAGGATTTCGAACCAAGGTGGAAAAGGATGGAATAGTTTAATGAGGACTGAAAATTTTTAACTCACAAAATTTAGACCAAAGTCGTAGCTTGCAAGACGGATTTCGCTTTTTTTGAGGGGGGGGGGGGGAGGGGGGCGCGTTTTCAAGCAAGCGCAAAGTCCGCTCAACTGAAAAAGGGAAAAGACAACTTGTTCTGTAGGCTGAAAGTTCAACTCACACATTCTTTCTGCTTTCTCCTCCTCTTCCAGTTGTTTCGCTCTTGTCATGGCCTGTGATAAGATGCTAGTTTCACTCCCTGATAAATTCATGGCACCAAGGTGTTCAGGCAAAGACCCACTGCCATGGCTAACAGATCTGACATGCTCAGCGACACTTCTACTTTGACTCTGCCGAAAACACTTCATGATCAGTTTACCGAGTCCGATAAAAAGGTTCAACTTTGGTTACAAGCGTAAGAGATAAGTAATGCAAAATAATTGGTAAATATAGATCACTAAGCTACTTTAAATTATGACATAAAAAATACAATATTACCAACCATTTGCTTGCTTTCCATGGACTCCAAGAGTTGCTGAGCCTCTGGTGACAGTTGTTTACCCAGACTATCCAAATAGCTTCTCACATTAGAGATATCCACTTGGCCTGGTATCAAACCCTGAAAAAATTTGCATATCATTCTAATTTATCAGACAAGCTGAATGATAATCGCATCTTGATTCGTTTTTACTAATCAGTTATGAGATAGCAGTGCATTATGGGAAGATTGGGTGTTATGACATCATATACATTAATGGCTTTTCAGCATTCTAATTGACCGTATTTCCTACACCATGGTGTACATGTCTGCATTCAACTGACCGAATAACTTCCCAGAGAGCTTATTTTTGTCCTGTGTTTGGCTCATTTCCAGTAGTTGAAGTGTTCAAAATCAAAACTCTAACCTGCAAAGGCATTCCTGGGCTGGGAGGAAGTGTAGAGACTCTGGCAACTCGTACAACAATGGTCTGAAGTCTCATTGATTGCTCTTCCGCATATGATAGGAACTGGACATGAAAAATCAAAATCTTGTCAGCTATAATTTTTCAAATTGTTACTGTTAAAACTACAGTCTAATAGAAATTTTAAACCAGATAACAGACCCAATGCATGAATGGTAGACTCAATTAGTATTCTTTTGTAGTCATGTAGATTACCCCAACTAGCCTTGTCAGTATGTCTCAGGAAAAAATAAAAAAAAATCCCAACTCAAAGAAAGGCTGGTTGGGCTAATCTATATGAATTCAGTAGAATACCAATCTGGCCTGCCATTTATGCATACTGTCTACTTACATCTCTCCTAATTTAATTCTCAGGAAAGACAAGAAATCCTCAGTCAGTTATTTGTAATGCATTAATGCAGAATACCAAACTGATCGCTCGCATAGGGTCAACAAAACAATTTTAAATCATGGCAGCTGGTTTGTTTAATTCTGTAGTTATACATTGTATTGGAGCAAGAAGGGGGGGGGGGGGGATGAACCTGGCCAAGGTGACTTATTTAAGCTGTTAAGTATTTTAAGTGTATTTGCAGCCATGATATTATTTTATTTGAGTGAGAGAGGTTTGGGGGGGGGGGGGGGTTGTGAGCCTGGCCAAGGTAAATGTAAATGTAACTTTTTTAAGCTGTTAAGTAAAAGGGTCTTTGAACCTATCATATTATTAAGTTTGTGAGAGGTCTGTGTGAGAAGACTTTGTTAAAAATATGGAAACTGGTCCAAGAACTGAAGCTGGCTCACATTGTTAGGAAAGACAGGGCCAATGGTCAAGAAACTTGATTATCACCCTTGAAGGGATGATACCAAGTCAGTGAGTTTCAAGAAAGGGGTGGTTGTTGATACATCTTTTATGGTGCCTTGATAATGGTTCCCATTCTTTTGAAAAAACTTAGGTTTTCTAACAAGAGGCTGCCCTCCTCTCCAATTTACGCTCTCACTTACCTTAACTAAGCATCTGCAAGTTCCATGAATGAACTCAGTCAAGTCAAACTCAGTTTCAAATAAGGATACTTTTCTGGGAAAAAATACAGCATGATAAAATTAATGTGAAGATACTTAAAAATAATTCATACTCATTGGAAATGATTGTGTAATAAATACAGCTGTAAAATAATTTTGCACAAAAGTGACTGCCACATCTGTTGTAGAGTGTTTTGCCTTAAGCCTTAACCCTCAAACTCACATGAGTGACCAAGACATAATTTCTCCTTATAGTATCAATACAATATCAACCAGATAAATGATGAGAATAAAAAAAATATCAATCTGGGGATAATTAGTTGATCCAATACTAAATTCTCCAAACTAACATTATAAGAATTGTATGGTTAAGAGTAAGGAGAATTACAAATTTCATCTGGGAGTTAAAGGGTTAATCCTCGAAGAGTGACTGGGATATAATTTCTCCTTAGCTAAATCAAACTGTAAGTTCATGAGAATAAGGAAAATGATGGCAACTAAAGGAGCTTATGATGTCAAGCAAAATTCTCCTTTTCAGTCCCATAGAAAATGTAAAGGGAACAGTGTGGAGAATATGAACATTAATCAGGTTAAACATTTCTCTGTGATTCTGTTAATGGCTTTAAGTCTAAGATCAATTTTGTAATTCTCCTTACTGTCAACCATACAATTCTTATAATGTTAGTTCAGAGAATTTAGTGTTGGATCAACTAATTATCCCCATATTGATATTTTTCTTTATACTCATCACTTATCTGGTTGATATTGTATTGATATTGAAAGGAGAAGTTCTTTCTTGGTCACTCATAAGAGTTAAGGGGTTAATGATTTATGACAATTATCAGATAAATTTACCCCAGGATGGAATAAAATACCAAAGTGCATTGATTATGGTCTAAAAATAATGTGATCTTCATACCTTCCTTTGCGAATTGTAAGCATGATACCCTTCGCTGTTCTTTCATAGTTTTCATCAACATACAGCTCAACATTCCTTGCTTCAGAGACAATGACGATGTTTTTAATGTAGAATTCCTGAGCCATAGGGTGTGCTGTGAAGCTCATTTCACATGGGACTACATCACTGTGTGGTTTTGGTTGGGTTAGGATCACACCTGCTCCAGCTGTCTGAACACACCCCACAACAAGCTGATCCTGAGCCCTATGGAAAAGAAAAACAAAATAAACATACAGGAAACTGTAAAAGAAAACTGCCTAAAACATACAATAAAAATACAAGCACAATGGCTTAAATATGCTCCCTAGAGAATGACAGGAGATAGCTGTGAAACCAGTGTCACACTTGACTACATATCATAGAACTGCGCAAATTAAGTTTAGATTCCCTTGTTCTTTGATTCTCAGTTCTCAATCCTTGCTTCTCAATTCTTGATTTTTGATTCTTGATCCTCCAATTAAGTTTTGAGGATTGAGGATCAAGTCTCAAGTCAAGATCGTCAACTTACTATTACATTTGTGACACATGAAAAAGGTACTTTCAGTTTAAAGTATATGTAATGCATGAGTTTTTCTAAAATTTGTGCATGAAACAGGATTAGGACCCAAGCTTGCTACCTTCTTAGAACTGGGTTGTATCAAAGAGAGATAATTAACATTAAATTCCATCACAAGCATGAGAGAAAGAAAAAAGCTGGGTTGTTCTACCAACAGAGCTAAATAAAACTTGTTGGTAAGATGGGTTATACACTAATTCACATGCATAATGTTAGCTACAAACTGTAGTATCAGCAATAACAAAAGCATGAGGATAGAGAAACTTATGAACTGTGTTGCTGAAATGTATATCATGAATGTTCAGTAGAAAAAATTTTGGATGTTTCATCACAAATTTACTGCAATACAGCTTTGAAGAAGAAGTATATTACTGTACTTCTCTCAAACAACACAATTGTCATCTTCCCTAATGAAAAATACATTTTTCTCTGTGGTTTGAGACAAGAGAAAAAAGTAACCTGAATTTTTGAAAATTTTTTCAACCCTTGATATCCAAACATCAGAATCCAATTGTCAGTCTACAAGGACTTTACAATGAATAAATTATAAATCAGGAGTTCACTGTAGAATAACTTACTTCTAGTTTTAAGTTGTTTTAGCTCTTTACACCCTAAAATCAGTATGCATATTTGCCATGCTGCTCCTAATACACTTTACCAATCAAAAGCTTCTTTTGTTGGTGATCATTTCATTTATTCTCATGACCTTAAAGTGTGATTCAGGGGTGATTTGTAGGGAGAAATTTGATTCTAGTCACTCTGAGGATTTAAAAGGTTAATAAACATTCCAATGTTACATGTTAGTGAACAATAACCATAGTGCAGTTCAGTACCATCACAAACGTTGATCGAATGTATATCACAATGAGATAACAGGAAATGGAACAGTGAGACTATATTTGATCATATTCAAAAGAAATTTTCCCACGCCATATGTCAACCACATTTAGCAAACAAAGAAATATGTTTGCATTTAAAATACAGATTAATTGTTTACAGAACAAACAAATCTGGATAAGTCTACTTTTTAAATTTGCCACCAATGGAAAAAATAATTTAAAAAACTTGTAGAAAGAAATGGGTTTATTCGTTGTGAATTGTAGGCTATTTGCATAGTTGAATTTCTCTCACGCATGAAGTGAGCACACTCGTTTTTTTAGATTTAGCTATAAAGTATCGAAGTTATTTTATACAAACTCTACAGGGAGGTTCCAAAAATTTTATACATCCATGGTTTAAACGACATAAATTAACATAAAAAACCCACAAGAATGCACTTTGAGATCCTTGGACAAGAAAGGAAAGACAAAAAGCCTTTTAATCCATGTTTATTAAGGCATAAAGATAAACATCTGGTAATTGTCTCTAGAATCCTTCTTTGACTAAAATTGCTCTTGACCTTCGTCAAGATATCGAGGAGATGCTTTTTCGTTTCGATCCGCCTTATCAACAAGAAGAACGGTTGGAAGATCGACGATATCACGGAAATATCTATAATATCGTCGTAAAAAGTGAAAATATAAAATCCATTGGTTAAACTGTATTCTTTATTGTGATAAAACGTATTTAAAGTGCTAACAGAGTATTCGTGGCGTTCACTAAGGTTAAACGTAATTGTGGTAGCGCTGCTTGCTTTGGAATGAACTTTCATGATGTGTGTTCTTGAACGAAAAGGAAATTGTTTGTGATAAAAATTACCATCGCGTGATAATAAATTCAACCAGAGTTTTACAAAGAAGGACCTCCTGTGATTTCACCTGATTTGTTTGGTTTCTTTATAAAGGCAAAAGTTAACCTGCACTCGCCAAGAGAAAACGAGACAGTTCATCATAAGAGATTTTACATTGTTACAGTGTGCTTATCTAAGCACCTCAAAGGATTAATCGAATGAACCTGTTCTTAGAAAGCACGAATCACCGTGATCGATTTTATCACAAAACACAGTGGGAAATCAAAAAGGATATCAGCCTAAAACTGCGATTTTTATTGACAAGTTATCAAAGGGATAAACTTCACCTGCAATTATTATTACTGTTAGTGCCGTTATCATAGGTAATAAAACAGTGATGTTCGATCTTAATCTCACCTCGTTTCGCTGTCGCCTACAACATGAAACACGGCTGACTGCACAGCTTGTATATCCCAGCCTTCTGGATAATCCCACGAAAAGGCGATCTGAAATCTCGCCCAAAAGCTCGATAAATCCTCTAGATCCATTTACCAGTTGATTGCTCCACAGGGCTCTTCGATCAATGCGATGGTTTGCTTTCAGCGATGATGGATCGCTGCCCACACATGGCGCTACTGAAAGCGAACGAGATCAGACAACGAAGAGGCGCCTAATCCTTTTATACAAAACAAAGAACTTGCACGCATTCAACGACGAAGCATGAAGCTTGTCAGGCTTGTTTTGGTTTATGAAGTTGCGGGCTTATGTCAAACAAAGAGCAACTCAACTTCCGATGTGATAAATAGGAAATTCTGTGTGCTGCGAAAGCGCGAAATGGAAGACAAGCTAGTGCTCAGGCTACGGCCGCGAGGTGACATATAGAAATATGGAATGGACTCATACAAGGTGGAAACTAGAACGAAGTCTGTGGAATTTTCAGCTTTGCATCTGATTAATCAGGCTTTAGAAAAATAGAGCCATTTCTTCCCAAATTGGATTTGCAGTGTACTGCATAAAATACATGAATCACAGTTTTATTTCATTGTATCACAGTTTTATTTTATTTCTTTCTTGAACAACTCTTGCGTTGTATCGTAACAATCTGTCAAAATTAATTAACGCTTCTTTCCCAGTGCACATAAATTTTAATCTGGAAGCGGCATAAATACGCTTTAACACGTTCATTGTTTTGCAGTTAAGGTACATGCTTAGCTGATACTGTAAAAACTCAATTTTCTTTCAGAAAGCCATCTTACGGAACATTAAACTTCGTTTACTTCAGAAGAGTCTGCGATTAATAATGTGTTCTACATAAAGTTCTCAGTTTTTACATAGCCCAGGCCTCGAGATCTTTCAGGTCATCATCATCACGCATAGTTTTGTTTTTCATTAACGGATCTGTCGATGGAACGTTCGGTAATCCTGCGTTAGGACGTTCCATTCCAAGAAGTTCTTTGTTGAGACTTTCTTGTTCGATGGCTTCCAATTCGGCTTCGAGTTCTTCATCATCGAAGTCTTGATTCAGACCTACACCACAGATTGCCTCCGAAATCTCTTTAGAAATTTCTGTCTGTTCTTGAATATCATCCATAATGTCGTGAACATCCTCCACATCGAGAACTTCATGAATGCTCTTCAGTGTTTTAGCAGCATAATTCATATTC
Source organism: Pocillopora damicornis (assembly GCF_964200805.1). Lineage (NCBI taxonomy): Eukaryota > Metazoa > Cnidaria > Anthozoa > Scleractinia > Pocilloporidae > Pocillopora > Pocillopora damicornis. The sequence goes on from NC_142671.1 coordinate 31,756,365, forward strand.
TTCAAAACTTCGGTGTTTGTGTTAGCGTTTTCCAAGGCTTCACGCTGAAATTCTATGGTCGATAAAGTTCCATCAATCTGATAAAGCTGTTTTTCAAAGCGTTTTCGCCTTTTCAAGGCTTGCAGCGCAATTCTCTTGTTCGTTTTGGCGTGCTTTTTCGCTGTTGCGTTCTCCATATCGATTTTTTTCTCCAAGAATTCTTGCTTTTTCTCCAACATTTCCTCGGTCTGTCTCAGTTTTTGGATTGCATCTTCAGTTGTCGGAATATTTTCCTTATTCTTACCTCCAAACATTCGCTGCAATACGCTCATTATGGCAACGAAAGACCAGAAAAAAACTGCTGATATTTGATCGATCCAGAAACCAACGACTGCTTCTTTCAAATTGTGCGCTAAAAAAGGAAATGAGTAACGCGTCAATCAAATGTCACGAGGTTTGGTTCTCCGATTACTATCGATCTGTCACGGTTATTCTGGAAACCGGAAGTCAGCATGGTGTTCAACATGGCGGTACGGACGCTGTGTATTGGCTGCCTTTTTGTGGTATTCTTCAGCTTCAAACCCACTCAATGTGAGCCATTTCAAGCGCCAAGTTATACCATTGACCTCGATCTTGCTCCAGAAGAAAGATGGCTCAATATTACCCAGAAATACCTGAAATACACTCCGAAGATTTTAGCAAATCTGCGAAAGAAGATTCCACCGTTTGCAATACCGCTTGCAGAAAAGCTTGCTGTTGTAATTGATAAACATTTCCCCGAGGAGTATAATAAAGAGATGATGGGTATATCAAAGGGACTTAATCTAAGCTTTTCAGACACAATACTTCTCAACATTTTATACGACGTAACAGCTTTTTGCACAAGTATCGTTGCACAAGACAAGGATGGAAGTGTTTTTCACGGAAGAAACCTGGATTACTCTTTTACAGATACGCTGCGGGATATAACTTTCATATCCAACTTTCAAAGCAAAGGTAAATTATAGATTATTCTTTAGACAGTAAGTGTGCGATTCCTCTATCATGTTCACATTCCTCGCACTGTTGTATAGCTCAGTGGAAAAAGGCTATGGTAGGAAATGACTGATCCGGTAAATAGGCAAGAAAGCTTATTTTGAGTGACAATGACAGTCTTTACAACTCAAGGATTATGTGAATTAAAGGTTCCAATTTATAAGCTTCCAATGCGTTGATCAATTTGAAGAGTTAACGCCACTTGGCAATCCCCCCCCTCCCCTGCATTCGGACTTTTGGAGATTAAAAATTCAAAATTCCTACTCCCTGCGGGGAAAAATTGTACTTGAATGCCCTACTCAACGACAATTTTTTATTGGAGGGTTCTTTGTGTGATCAATGAATGTTGTAGTATCTAGCAAATTCATGTGATAGTTTTTGGTGCTGCTGTTGAGTTTTGCACTTGTAAGCATCATTCCTTGATGTAAAAAATTATCACATCATGTTGCATTTAGCAACTAAATGCAATAAATTGAATGATCATATTCAATATTGTTTGAGAGAGATTGTCATTAATTTTTCAGCCTTTGTTCATTCACTATTCAATAGCACTTCATGCTCTGCAGACAACAACTGTTTTACAATAAAGACAAGATCAGCAAATGTGACTTTCTACTCATTGACCAGAGTTGATTTGATTATTGAAGCCTTTAAAACCTGAAATGCATAACCTCTTAACCCTTTAACACCCATGAGTGATCAAAATAGAATTTCTTCTGACAATATCCATGCAGTATCAAGCAGACAAGTGATGAGAATAAAGAAAAATATCAGTTAGGGGATTATTTATTGTTCCAATACCTAATTCTCCATACTGTTATGATACAAATTGTATGGCAAACAGTAAGGAGAATAAATAGTGGGATTTGGGAGTGAAACAGTTTATCATTGGTCTTTATAGGTAAGGTGGTGTACACTGGTGTAACATTTGCTGGCCAGGTTGGTCTTTTGACAGCACAGCGACCGAACAGTCTCACAATCAGTCTGGATGAGAGGGACCGGGGTCACATATGGGATAATGTCTTTGAAGCTATCTTTAATAAAAATGCAATTCCTGTTACATTTCTGATTCGAGATGTGGTCAGCACAGAAGGAATGGACTTTTCTCAAGCTGTGAAGAAAGTATCTCAAGTGTCCCTGATAGCAGCTAGCTATCTCATTTTAGGAGGAGTTAAAGTTGGGGAAGGTGCTGTGGTAACACGAGGTAGAGAAAAAACAGCCGACATCTGGAGGCTGAGTCAAGATGCAGCAAAGGAACCGTATGTACTTAACAAATAGATGCCATTTTGGGGTACATAATTTTATGTTTAGTGATATATCTCAGGTTATGTCAAAATGTGGAAGAAAACAAGAACACAAGAAAGAAAGTTGCACATAACATGGCCAAGTTTGTCACTGATACTCTAACCCTAAGCATTTTGGTGTCTTCTGTGATCTATTACTTTCCAGATTTACAGAGCCACAGTAACATGGAACCAAATGAATATATTTTATAAAAGAAAAAGAAAAAGGTTGTTGCTGGTGACATCATTTTTGTGTCTGTCCTTCAATAGGTCATAAGTAAGAACCAATCAAATGGTGTGTAATTCAGCTTATTATATACTAGTAAATACAAAGAGATTATGCAATTTTGAAACTTTAGAAAAGTGAGGAAGTACATGTGAATTATGAAGTTTGAAAAGGACTTTACTTTTGTCTTGAACTTTACAAACTGTCCTTATATGGAAGGTTACATCTCAGGATTGAATCATTTTTGTGTTGAATATGCAGGTGGTACCTTGTAGAGACCAATTATGACCATTGGACCACACCTCCTCCATCAGATGATCGCCGTGACCCAGCTGAGAAGGCATTGAAAAAGTTGACTCAGGCAAAGCTCACCCCTGATGCACTGTTCAGTGTCATGTCCATCCATCCTGTACTGAATAATAAGACTGTCTACACAACTATCATGCAGGCAAAAAATGCTGATCTATTCAATACTTGGATTCAGACGCCATAAGATAACAATCTTGTATTCCTTGGTGAGCCACTTATTTTCGACTTGGAGATAATTCAAGCTTAACCCTTTACCATTGATCCTAACATTGGTATGCATATTCTCGATACTGTTCTCTATACATTTCTACATTACCTACAAGGAGAGTTTGTTTGAAAATCAAGAGCATCTTTTGTTGGTGATCATCTCCTTCATTCTCATGACCTTAATGTTTGATTCACGGGTGATATTGTAAGGAAAAATTAGATGCCAGTCACTCTTAGGGATTAAAGGATTAACCCTTAAGCTCCCATGAGTGATGACCAAAACAGAATTTCTCCTTACAATATCAATACAATTGTGAATTGTTAGTTGATCAAACACCAAATTATCTGAAGTAACATCATAACAATTGTGTGACAGATAGTAGGGAGAATTTCTAGTTACATATTGGAATGGTCAGTTGCAAACTAGGAAAAGTATGCATTGTTTTGCATGTAATTGTGAAAAAAGAGAAGAAAACAGAGTGCTAAAGAAACTAAATTTTTGAGACAAATTGGATCACATGAATGTTAAGAAAAATGAAGCAAGTATTCTTTGCAACTTATTTTCAACATAACAAAAAGAATGGAAAAAATTGTTTTTTAAGTAACACTGAAGGTAGCTTCAACAGTATGGATAACACAACTTTAACAATTATAACATAATATATGTTTCAGTTTCGTATTGAAATTTTTTATCGTCTTTTTTATATCAATATTTTATGATGAATAGTAACGACTGGTTAAGTCTGCATAATAACTGAGTTAAGCACTACTCGAGAGTTAAGGAAGTGGATGTGGTTGGGAGAAAATCAAGAAAATTGACTGTTAATTTTTTTTCCAGAGAATGGCGAAGTCAGAAATAAATTATTGTTAGTGGAATGATCTTTTTCACTTTTTCACAAAAAATGCACTGAGTGCACTCCCGTGTCCCCGTTCCCCGTTCTTAATTTTTTTGTTTTGTTTTTCATTCCCCGTTCTCCGTTCCTGATTTTAGTAACATCCACAGCGGGAGTGGCGGATAACGCTTTTGCATGAGGTTCATATGACTCTCATAAGGGCCATCAGTCTCTTCGATCGATTCTCTCTTAACCGTGGTGAAGATTGCTTTGAAAATTACCGTTACGCTTGCAGAACACATGAAACAGCCGTATTTATCTCTTTGCCAATTATCCATCTGTTCGTAAAGTATTCGAATGAGCAAAATCAATTATCTTAGCTTGCAATGCTTTATTAGATACAACTGAATAATTTACACTTATAGACATATTTTTTTATATATTTACAAAAAAGGTCGTGCAACGAATACCAGTAGTCTGGAGGATGCAGGCGCTCCTAAAATTCCCAGCGTGTCTTAATAAAAAGTATAGTCTATGATCGATCGCGAAGAACTTAAACCTTTGTGGGTGGAAATTTGCTAGAGCGATCCCTTAGGAATACGTGGCGATACTTGGGCAATCTCCATGCATACACAAAGGGATTTAAGGCAGAATTAAGGAAAAGAAATCGCGAAAACACAATCTCCAACTTTCTAAAAAGTATTGATCGTTTGCACGACTGGCAAAAGTACATTAGATGTAACGCAACGAATTCAGGTACGACTGTCACGTAGAATAACACCAACACAATCAGAATTGTCACGACCATGTTCCTTTCGCGGTCTAACGCTTGTTTGCTTTTCATCGTGGCGGTGATTCCAGCTTCTTTAAGTTCGCGTTTCCTTTTTCCCAAAGCGAGGAAGACTTTACAGTACATGATTGTTAACAATATGGCGGGGAACGATGCGTGAGTATGCGCATACACGATCTTGAATATTTCTTCAGGAACATTTGTTAACGGTAGAAAGCACAGAGTCGCGGCAATTCCCCAGATACTAGCGATGCAAATCCTAATTCTTTCCTTAGTCATGTTGGTTCGGTATTTAAACGGATGCATTACAGCAATGTAGCGATCGCAGGACAGAGCTATGATAGACCCACTACTGACAAACAGTGATAATCCAAGCACCAAACGGATTATAAGATCCAGAAACTCGGGAACGTCCAAACCTTGATATCGATAAACATCTTTCACGCCTACAAGAGTACCAGCAATCAATCCAACCGTTAGATCAGAAACACACAAGTTTGCGATCAGCAAAGACGGAGGCGTCTGAAGTAGGCGACGAGTGTCACGACTAATTGTCCACAATAGCGCTCCGTTCGCTGTTGTAGTAACCACGGACAGAGTGAAATCCACCACCGCTAGAACGAGAAAGAATATTGGGCTAATCATCGTCAATGGATCATCTGTTGTTTGTACAGAATACTTCGGTGAAGAAATTGTATGCTCCATTGCTAAAGTCAGTTCGGTGAGTTACATGTACCGACGCGTTACAACCGATGTATTCGATTTTAGAACGCAAATGGGAAAAGTATTCCTTGAAAACTGCGATGAGCTGATTTTGTTTATCTTTTAGTCCTTACAGTCCACTGTTCAGCGAGTATATTTGACTGGTGCAATCAAGGGAATGAATGGGCTATTTAGGCTTTTATCTCACGCTGGATGCGACGTGCTTCTTCGAAAACGAGGAAGCCAGCATTCATAGTATGACGTCAATGAAATATTTGCTTAAGACTCAACTTGGAAATTTTGTTACAAGCCAGCGATTCGTAACAATTGTTTGAAAGAAAGTTAATTGCATGACAAAGAAAACGGCTAATTTTAATACAGGTTACGTTAACTCTCTTTTGTATTTATTTTGAAATTCAAGTGTCAGCCGATGTAATTCCGCCAAACCTCTTCCGGTTAAATTGATCGTTCTAAGAAAACATACCAGTCACTTAGTGTCACCCCAACAGAGGATCCTGAAAGTAACCCTCCGAAACATTGTAAACACAGCAGTACTTGGATTCTTTTGACAATTCAACCTAGAAAACTGCCCGAGGATGGGTATTTCAAAACAACCTTACTTCACTTGATTGTTCAAGCGCGTCTTAGTTGACTGCAGTCACGATTTCCGCTTGTTTCTCCTGGGTGGGGGTAACGGGAAGGAAGCACGGGATCGTTTCCCGTACAGTGGCTAACTAGTAATCGAGTCTTAAAATGTTTCACCCTAATTCTTCCCGCGTACGACTTAACGCTTATGTCTGTGTAAGGGAGGTTATATTCATCGATCAGATGATCAAATAATCATTCAAAATATACAAGAACATTTATTGCGATGAAGGGACAGGCGGATACCAAGATCCTGAAATTAGTTGATCATTAACTACAAGCGAACGTCACCGTTGTTGTCGTGCTTAAGTGAAGTCATCGCTCTCGACCACAAAGTAGCACAGTTTGTAGCCATACGTGAAATTCAATTACTCAACTCCAAGTCCCACCAGGAAAATACTCTGAACGTCACTACTATAGAAAGGCCATTTATCTGTTCTACCGAAATCAGACTCACTTCGACCGGTATCTCATGATATAACAATGACAACGGCAGGTTCAGAGCCTCGGAATAAGAAGCTAGCACCATGAAAGATCATAATGGGAAAATTATCCCCTGATGAGGTCATCTTTCCTTATGCTGTGGCTAGTAATTTCCTCTCTAAAAGAAATTAAGCTATTGCAACTCACATGAAATGCTTTAAACGTCATCTTTTTCCCCTTTGTTTGATGTGAGTACATGTGTGACTGCGTTTGCGTCGTCAGCGAGTTTCAGGCTAAACTTACGAGAAAGAGAAAAAATTCAACACACACTAACAGTTTACACGTATCGTTTAATGTGAACACAATTCGTTTCCTATCATCTACCCTGGCTGAAGTTTGAATTGAATTGAATTGAACGAAAAACGAAAAACAAACGAAAAAAAGATGTCTCATGATATCATTGGACAGACAGATCGTAATCTACAATTTTCTCTGCTATCACCGAATTCCTCGAAGCTTAAGTATAGGTCTTTCATCGAAAGACAAGGCCAGCACCGAATAAGACAAACTAAACGCAGTCCCACAACAACGGGAAGACCAAAGTTGACTGAAAACCAGCGAAATAGACGTAACAACTGCGATCATTTTTGTAAACATTCACACTCCAAATATGACTGACATAATGGGTCAGCTATGAACACATCCGGTTAAGCGCCAAACCAAGGAAGCATTGAGTGGCTTTATTAACTCCTTGCCAGGGTAGTGTATTAGTACGAGTTGATCACTTGTACTGTACTGTGGTCCAACCGTCACCATCAGATTGCTCCGCAGGGGGTCTTTCTCGACCGCGACGGGAGGCAGACCAGGATTTACCTGAGTATAAAGCATATCAAAAGTCAGAAAAAAATTACTTCCAATCCTTTGTCTAACACTCCTAACAAACCTTCAGAACGTGCAGGTGGTGGGTCTCGTCTCCACTGATCACGGCCAGGATCCTCCCCTCCCCTTCTCCACGCATCACGATCACGGTCACGATCACGGTCACGATCATCTGAACGTTCGTTCCTCCAACCAGAACGATCACGTTCATCACGATCTCCTCTGTAGCGATCTCCTTCACGGTCTCCTCGGAAACGATCATCTCGACCCCCCCCATCTCCACGATCACGGTCACCGCGCCAAGAATCCCCCGACGGACGGTCACGCTCTTCTCGATCACGCCCACGCCAACGATCATCGCGTCCACGATCGTCCCTCCCACGATCATCGCGTCCACGATCATCACGCCATCGATCGTCCCGTCCACGGTCGTCCCGCCCACGGTCGTCCCGCCCACGGTCGTCCCGCCCACGGTCGTCCCGCCCACGGTCGTCCCGCCCACGGTCGTCCCGCCCACGGTCGTCCCGCCCACGGTCGTCCCGTCCACGGTCGTCCCGTCCACGGTCGTCGCGCCCACGGTCGTCCCGTCCACGGTCGTCGCGCCCACGGTCGTCGCGCCCACGGTCGTCGCGTCCACGGTCGTCGCGTCCACGGTCGTCGCGCCCACGGTCGTCACGCCATCGGTCGTCACGCCCACGATCATCTCGGCCGCGATCGTCACGATAGGAACTGGGTGGTGGACGGTCACGGTCATCACGGTCTCGCCACCCGCTACCTGAGGATGGACGATCACGGTCATCTCTCCTCCAAGGACCACGATCGTCCATTCTAGGGCGGTCCATATCTAAATAAGAGAAAATTAAAATATCAGTTTCATTGAAGGAGAGTATTTTATAACTCTCCTCTGGATTCAGAAAGTAACAGTGCATCAACTCTACGTGTAGGGAGCTACAAGTTCTGAAAAGGCCACTCGCACTCAAGTCTATGATGATCTCTAACCTCTTCTCGGACCATCTCTTTCCCCAGACCTCCTCCAAGTTGACCCCTCATCACGAGGCCCTTCCCTGTCACGATCATCTCGTCTCCAGCCTCCACCTAAAACGATATATTGCTGCTTTAACATCGTTAAATTTTGTCCTATGACATATTCACTAATTAGGTCAGCGGGCAACTTCTTTACCGCTGGAATCGATGAATTCTCGAGCAGTTTGACGACGCCATTCCACAGTAATCCTGTGCGCTCTTTTTGCGGTCGTCTTAAAGCGTTCCCCCGCCTCACCCCTCCCTTCTTGATGAACAGGTACCTGAAACAAGGTTTCACGGCTGGGCATTTCCTGCTTTAAGAGTAGTATTCGATCCAAGGGCCTTCTGGACAAATTAGGAGCCCCTGAATACCTCAGACCCGAATTTCATTAGGGGAAGCTACAGTCACCATAACAACAGTTTGCCTTAATCCTTAACAACAAAAAAAAAAAACCCGAACACTTAAAACACCGGGCTATACATCTCAAAATTATAGTTTCAAATTACCTGAACCCCCATCACGGAAACGGTCGTCGCGCATGCGATCATCGCGATAACGATCGTCACGGGAACGGTCGTCGCGGAAACGATCATCACGGCCATCACCACGACGCCATACACCTGTAGATTCACGGTCCTGTTCGCGCTCCTCCTGGTCACGGCTTGAGGGTAGCAGTTCTCGTTCCTCACGGCGCCTCTCAACATCAGGTGGTGGCCTCTCCCGTTCATCGCGCCTCCATGATCCACCTTCGTCTGTGAAGAAGGGCAACATACTAAGTGCAAGTATTACACTCCGACATAAACGCTGTCTGGCCGACCGAATGGTTTGCTGTGGGCCTTTTGAAAACCAACTTGGAACATTCCTTTTGGGCTCCCAATCTTGAAATTAATTCTCCATACGATCTAGCGTACGACTATTACAATGTTAATTAAGAGAATTTGCCGTCCAAACAAAAACCCTTGGTAAATATTTTTCTTTATTATATTCCCCTGATTGCTTGAGAATGTATTGGCATCAAAGGGAAAAAGTACTTATTGCTCAAAAGGTTAAATTTCTGCGACTTAAACCTGTGTGCGTGGATTATTCAAAATAGAAGAAAAAACTGTAAGCTTGTCTTTCCGAATCATTGTAACGGAGCGTTATGAATAAGTCGAAATGACGAGAGGAACTTTTACAGATTATCCTTTAAAAGAATGCTGAGAGAGCTTAAATAGTGAGAAGTTTTCATCAGAAGACAGAAGAATTGGAGGGGGGAGGGGCTTGAGATGTGGGCTACGAAAGACTTCAAAAGAATTTGCGAGGAAACAGGTATGGTTTATTTTTATCAGCCACTTACTTTTTTTCTCCAAAAAAAAACGCTTGTTTTTTCCATCACTTGAATGCAAGCTCATTCAAGATCTTATCTCACAGTTCCGTTCATAACACTGGGTAATGTCTTACAACCGAATGAAAAACCAACCAACCAACCAACCAACCAACAAACAATTCATAAGAAATAACTCGAACCTTTCTCTTCCCGGCGAGGAGGTCCATATCGGTCCCTGTCTCTGTCTCGTTCCAATCCCCTTGGTGGACCATCCCGTTCACTGTCAGGCCTGCTCCCTCGCTGGTTCTTTTCCTCAATTTCCTTCTCTCTCTCTCGCCGCTTGCGCTCCATCTCGTCCAGCTTTGCGACCCTCTCGCGGTACTCACGTTCTTTCTCTTCCTTTTCTATCCTGGCCTTTTCTTCGGCTTCTTCGCGTTCTATGGCAGAGAAAAGAGGAAAACGACATACTCTTCTCTCCTTTGACTCTTCAGACACAGAAAAACAACTTAGAAATCGGTCATTATTTACTGCCTGAGGCAAAGAGGTGTTGGAGGGGGGGGGGGGGAGGGAGACAGAGCATTTTGATTGTATCACATTAAAAATTTACATATTTTCCCTTCCCTCAATTTTATCCAGTCCCCACAAATGCTGTCAGAGACGACTCCTCCGTTCTCCCTAAAAAACCATACGATTCCCCACATCCTTCGATTCCCCCCTCCCCCCTCCTCACCCACCCACTAACAGGCGATAAACAGCGACTGGTCCACAAGTATGCACTTTTTACTTTGATCAAGTAACAGTAGAGGAAGGTATGGAAAATTAGGACATGAGAAAAATTTTAAAAATTGTCCTCTTACAAGGAAAATTTCTCTTTGAAAAGATAAAACTACTCAACCTGGGTAGATGTGCACAGCTTATGGTTCAAATTTTCTGGGTCGAATTAGAATTTGAAGCATTGCGACAAAGTGACATTGAAAAACGTAAAAAGTTTCACCTCTCTTTTCTTTTTCTTCCTGTTCCTTTCGTTCTTTCTCTTCCCTTTCATGTCGTCGCTGCTTTTTCCTCTCCAAAATGCGCTCTTTCCGTCGCTCCTCCAAACGTTTCTTTCGAGCCTCGTCCAAACGAGCTTGAAATTCTTTCATTTTTTCCTGTCAAAAAGAAATAAAAATGAAAGTATTCATACAATGTGCATAACAGGCTCACCACAGAAGATACTTTTCCAATTGCATCAGCACCCACATAGGCGTCTTTCACTTCACAAGCAAGTAAACTTCCGAAGTTTCATCAATTCCAAGGACAAACTCATTAACCTTCTCATCCAGTCTGATGCAACCCTTTGCTCAGCCTCACCTAAGTTACCTCTGATTTCTAACGCAGTTTACTCTTACCAACAACTTTAACTTTTCGCGAGTTCCTTGGTGTGATATTTAAATTGGTAAACCCTTCAACTCCTAAGAGTGACTGGCTTCTAAGTTATCCTTACAATATAACCCTTGAATTAAATGCAAAGCCTAAGGTCACGAGAAGGAAGGACAAGATGCCCAATTTTAAGAGCCGCCTGACTGTAATACTAACTCTCAGTGTCATTACCATTAGCGATGTAGAGAGATCAGCGTGAAAAATATGAATACTGATGTTTGGAAATGAAGGGATTTATACCATTATTTAACTTTTCCCACCTTCAATCGAAAAGCGCTCCTCGTTAAGGACAACTAATTATGTTAGCGACGATGAAAGCTCTAAAACAGAAGCATTGCATTCACCTCGTGAGACGCCTGACGAGCTTTAAGTAGGCTGTCAACGAAAGTCTCCTTGTCTGGTACCATTCGCTGCAGCCTTCCACTGGTTTCTACTAGCTTCTTATGCTCCGACACTGCTACACTGATCTGGAATTCGAGCCGAACAAAGAAGAACGTCAAAGTTAAGTAATGGATTATTCGTGATCATTCATCATTAGTTGAAATGTGTCACGTGACCAGTATGACGCGAGGCACGCTGGTCGTGAGACCGCTAACCGTGAAGGTAACAGATACAAATACGTGTGAACTGCAGCAGAAATCGTATTCCTCGTTATGGAGAGCTTGATGCCTCCCTTTCTAGCCTTGTCAAGGTTCAACTGTACATTTGATCACAATTTAATGTCCACTGACCCTGTCTTCTTCCTGTTCTTCCCAGAACTTTTGGTCCTGCACGAGGTGTTCCTCGTACTGTTGCTTCAGTAAAGGAATCTCCTCCATTCGCATCGCTCGTGCGAGGTAATCCATCTAAACCAAGGGAAAACACTAATCTCGTTAAAAAGCAACAGCTACCCATGACGCGTGACTATAAAAGAAATCTAAAATATTTCCGAGTTGACCAACATTTTAATTTATGCTTAACACGACTAGAAAGGATATGGACTCCAGCTTTTCCTTTAGGATTAAATTGAAAAGTGGGTTGTTTGGGGCTTTGAAGTCTGGGCAAGAGAACGAGAAAAGGTGCTTGTCTAACAGGAAAATCCACTGGCATGGTCCTGGAGAAAGTACGTAAACGTGTTATCGCTTTCAACTACCGTAAACGTCCATGTATAAGCCGCACTTTTTTTCACAAAATTGAAGCCAAAAATCAAGGTGAGGCTTATCCATGGATACATCTGTGTTTGGAGTTCTCAAAAACCTAATTAATATTCATAAAACTTCTTAAGATGCCAAGAAATAAACATAACAGATACTGAGAGCGTGTTGCTGTAGTTCATTGACTTTTTCTTTGAGTGGTGGCTCCTAAAAGAGCCGTTTGTGTCTTCGAGTGTTTATCGGCGAATCTTGTTCTCCAAGAGTTCTTTCAAGCGATTAATTTTCGCTTTACTCGAACAACTAAACACCAACACAGTGCTTTTAATAACACCCGGCACCCGCCGGAGCTCCGGCGGGTACTCTGACGTGAATCGCCAGGTATCCTTTGCCACGTCCAAGTCAAACTTACAGAACAAAAAGGTAAATAAATAACATAGAAAATAACAGTCAATTTAGTACTGGAGTATTCACCCCAGTAATTTTTTTAATTCTATCGTATTTTTTTTTTAGATTCATTCTTTCACTGGTAGTTTTCTTTCTTTGCTTGTTTCGCACGTTCCATAAAAGTTAATCACGCTCGAAGGAGAAGTACACATCGTCGGTTACCTAAATAACTTTCCAACAAATTTGTGCTGAACTAAAATCATTAAATACTTTTAGACAAATAAAACAACAGCAGCACTTCTCAACTGCTAGTTAGAAAACAAACTTGAAAATAAAAATTAATGAAAACAGCTCGGTTGTTAATAGCACATGTAAATCAATATATCAAATCAAAATCAAATTTGAAAGATGTTGACCTTGCTTAAAGATGCTTAACCTAGCTAGGCTTGGCTGTGAAGAGAACTATAAAAGGCTATAAAACACTTAGCGTTTAAACTTTTATAAAAAAAAAAAGCTGCATTTGCTGAAAAATTGAAGACCTTGTTCTTCGCTGACACGACCATTGTTTACGATCAGATATAAAACACGAGCCGTGGGCACAGCTAAAATTCATTGGCTGATTGATTTAATTTAATTATCTTTTGTAAACATTAAATGAACAATTCTGCGGAAAAGAAAAATCCTGAGGTTTTTCCAGAAAATAAAATTGGCGGAAGCCACTGGCACAAATCTTTAATTTCACTCAATAGCCAACCAAACACAACACATCAAAAAACAAAACAAAACAAAAACTTGCAATCACAAAACATGCGTTCACAGGGCGTGAAATTAACTTTTTTTTCTGATAGCCACTTGGCTCCTGAATTCTTCAAAGTGGTAGCCAACTCAAAAAAAGTTAGTCGCCATTTTCAAAGACAAACAAAACCTTTCTTTACGCTGTCAGCGTTCTAGATAGACCCTCCAAAATTAAGTTAGGGAAAAGATCTTTAACGTGCTACAAAGTGGACACTAGGATGTATGACATACAACCTTCAGGCTCATCTAAATCCAAGATGGCGTCTAGTTATCGATCGAGATACATGTGCTACGTTTTGGAAACAAACTAAACAAGGAAGTTTGCCGCGGATTTATCTTTGCAAATTTATTTAATTCACTATATCTCTTGGTAAGGTTATGATGAAACGTTGTAGTCGCCAATTTGGCGACTAACTTTCAGGATTTGGTCGCCAAAGTGAAAAAATTTAGTCGCATTGGCGCCTGTATTAGGCGCAATTTCACGCCCTGGTTCAGCGTTCGAAGCAGGAGACTGAGGGGTCTGTTTCCAATTGCAAGCAGAAGAAACCTCTGTAAACAAAGATCAGGCGAAGAAAGGTTTGGATCGTGGCCTCAAAATTTGAGAACATATGCAGACGGAAATTTGATACACACAGGATATTATCTAGTTTTGTTTTTGTTGACTGCCTGTTGAAAGTGTTTAGTATTATGCGATGTTGGATGGTTAACACCATTCTGGATCTTTCTGTTACTTTTTGGAAGCTTAAGTGAGACCTCAAACACCTGGAGGTCTTTTAAATTTCTTTCAGGCGACTTTTACCTTTATAAACTAGTTTTGAGTAAAAAACTATTGGTACTGTCTTATAAATTTTCTGGAAAAATAAGATTTTGAATTTACGAGAACATACTGACTAAAATTTCAGTAACCAGTAATCACATGTCCTTTTAGAGGACTTTTTGTGTGAAACTCAGGCAGCAGGTTTGCAAGTCTGCAAATGGAAGATTTTGATAAAAATAAACAATCAGTTTAACAATTGTTACAAAGGAGACCAATATTTAACGATCATTTACCAAAGTCCGCCACAGAAAACTCTGTTTGAAGCAATTTTACTCTGATGGAACTAATGGGCTAACGAGATCGAAATTGTTTTTCATATTATCCTCCACCGAGTGCTTTACCGAGGTAGCCACCTACTTCAAACCTTACTGAAAGCACTGCCAACATACAAGGAATCTCTCGTTGTTTTTTACTACCTTCATGGCAAATTCGTCGACTGCATTATCAGGATCCTGTTCTACATGAAGTTTTTCGCCTATTGCGGGTTTCCAAACATCTTTGGAAAATCTTCCCTGAACAGCTAAATCGAAAGTAAATTTCTCCATGTTGGAACTGCGATGATGCAAACAATAATGCTTTTCATAGTTTACTCGACCCAGTCCCCAAATCAGATCTATCCAATCGTGATTTCAAATAGAAACTGAAATGATTGCATCAGTGCGCGTGCTTTCTGTTTATGCCCAGACGATGGCTAGGCCCTAGCCCAGACTCCTCCTAACATTTAAAGCTTGGCTACTAGACACTTATTTGGTTTTTTTTTTTTTTTTTCAATGCCGAAGGAATTTCAACTTTATGGCGTGTTTCGAAGTGATAATCTTGAAAAATCGGATCGAAAGAGCATTTTAAGTTAAAGATGGTGTAAATTCCAATGAAAAAGAAAGTACAACAAATGAAATTTCGCTTTCTTTAGACTTGATAAATGTGAAAGATAGCCACAACTTCTATGTCGGTGTTTCGAAACCTTGATTGTTTGTAGCAATAAAACTCTACTGAAACTTCAAACTGTATTGTTTTTATTTTTTTTTCCAAATTCTGCGCTTCCAAATCGGGGTTGCGGCTTATCTACGGATGCAGCTTATACATGGACGTTTACGGTAGTTGTTAACAGGGCTCACTCCAATCTTGGTTAAGAACTTCAACAGTTAGGTTAATTCTCGGCTGACAAACGTTCGGAAGCCGTTGCTTCTCCGACGGATTGGTAAAACATGTTGGTCAGACATGAAAACTCTGATATGACTGTTTTTGTTTAATGCTTTTCAAGGGTGCGCCAAGTGTATTCACCTTCTTCTCCTGAGTTTTAAGCCTTGTCTGTAACTCTCTCTTCTCTTTATCCAGCTGTTCAACTTGTCTGGCCAGGATATCATCTGCATCCATGGCTTCAATTTCCTGTTTAACAAGAAAGCAACAAAAGTTTGAACCCAATCTAACTTCACGTTTGATCACCAAGCAACCAATTTGAGTCATACGGAAAAAGTACCCATGGAAAAGGGGATAGAGAACAAAACTTAGTGAATGGGGGTAGCTTCATTGACACTCTTCCCATATTCTGAAACTACGGCTCACTTAGGTTAACAACTCATCTACTTTACGATTTGCGTGTTTGTCTGTAAAAGTGGAGGGACAGTAATCCTAATAGCCGGCAAGAACGCCCACAATTTTAGTACCTCAGTAGGGGTGTTTCTTAGATCGCGAAAAAGTTTGAGGCTTTGAACAAAGCTATAGCCAGCGAGAGATCTGTAGATGGTGCAGCACTGACCATGTCAGACCCACAGCACACCTCTCCCTTACTCATCTCAAATCTTCTGTAGATTGGGAAACACTGAGCACCCAACTCTGCTAATGAGGGGTTGCTCACAGGCTATAATCCTAACCTTCGTTAATTCATTTACATACATTATCTCGAGCTTTCAGAAACTACAATCGTCTACTATTTGACGAGTCATTTGAATAAGGAAAACAATAGTGAAACTTTTGGAATCATCCTTTTTCTGTTCTTACCTGTTAATTTGGATGTCCAAGTTTATCCATCAAAAGAAATGGCCACGAAAGAGGAAACAGAACAGAACAGAACAGAACGATTAGTCACTGTAAAGACTGGCTGGGCGAAAATGTTTTGAACGTCATACAGACTTGCTGTTAATCAGCCTATGGGTGGTTCAATCTTATCCTCATAACATTGGTGGATGCTAGGACAAGTTGATGTTTGATTCTGTCATCATTTCTCACAGCAAGAATTGAGATACATTGTAAGGCAGTGCTTAAATTCACTTGAAAGAAACTTAAATTGTCTAAAGAAATTCAAAAGTTAAGTTAAGTTTCCTAGTCTACAACATATTTTGTAACGTTCGAAACATTCCCTTACCCCTGACAACGATGGCGACGAACGATGGGAGGGGAAACAGTGTTTCAACAAAACCTTAGAGGGTTGTGTGTAGGGTAGGAAGGGCATGTTGTATTGTTGTAAGAAAAGATTTGATTGATTGGATTGTCTTGCTTTTTTTTTTTTTTTTTTTTTCAAAGAGACAGCAATAAAAGAAAAGAAAAATCAAAATATTCTCCCAGATTGTTGTCCTTTTTCCCCTCGGAAATTGCTTCCAGGAATTGCCTCAGGCTAACTGTTTACTTTTACCAGTCACTACTCCAGAGAAAGGGCATCACACGAATAATAAATAAAAAAAAACACATCACCTCCTCTGTCAAGTCTTTCAGAGCCTTTGCCCCCACAGTTGTTTTCTTGAGAGCAGCAATCTTGTCCATAGCTTGCTTCTTCTCAATCTCCTGAAGTTCTTGCTTTCTTCGGAGCACCTCTCGTTTCTGTCTCTCTTCATTGAGTCGCTTCTGTTCAGCTTCCAGATTCTCCTTCTGCTGTAACCTCAGCAACTTCTGTTCTTCTCGCTCCTGGTACACACACAAAAAAAGACCACTCAAGTCAGCATGCATTATACTCAGCATTACACATGTTTGGATGTACTGCAGAGCAAACATTCCATGAGCAAAACAGTACACAGAGTAGCCTGCACCCTGACCCTAATTGACACAAACGTTTCTCAGCCCACATTAAAGTATAAGGCCTTGAGCAATGCAAGTTAGCCAGTGCTAACAAGCATAATGTCACATTCCCGCCCAAACTCTGCCCACCTGGTCTTGCTGTGCTAATAATGAGAGTCTGCACTATATAGAGAGTGAAAAAACCATGGACAATTGTATCATGCCTTCAAGTCAATGCATTGTCTTTCACTTTTTTTTTTTGTACACAATTATCTGTTCATTTCTTTTGATGACAGTTTAATCTGTTACATGTAGCTCTTGAACCTATTGCAAATGTTTACCTCAAATTTGTTACAAAAATCATTAACCCTCTTATAGGAAACAGGAATGTTTCCTTTGAGAATCTAACATAAAGTGTATAACACTTGAATTTGCATCTGAGATGAATGTAATGAGGAAAGTCTCAAACAAACTCAGAAAACAAGTGAAAAAAAACAAAAAAAACAATGGACTTACTCTTTTAACATGGAGTGACTCCAGATATTCTTTGCGAGCCTCAATCACAGCCTTCCTTTCCAGCATCTGTTTGTGTTCTTTTTTAGATGAACGTAAATACACCTGAATGATCTTCTGCTGCTCTTCTTGGCACTTTTGCTGAAAGTGAAAAGGAAAACAATCTTTGTTAACGAAAACCTCTAACCCTGTCGCATCACCTCACAACATGCTGCATCATTATGCCACACCACATCAAATCTGCTAGTTTACCAATAGTTATCTCCCATCAAGTCACATCAATCATTTGAACCCTTGGGTGACTAAAATTTATTTTCTCCTAACAAAACATTCAGGGTCATGAGAATGAAGGAATTGATCCCCAACTAAAGAAACACCAGATTGTCAAACAAATTATTCTCCTTTTTAGTGAGAGTAGTGCAGAGGATATGTATACTGACGCCAGGGTATAAATGGTTAAATCACAGCAAACACACAAACAGAGTCACTGTTCTTACCTATTGAAGATTGAATCCATATGAGAGTTATCCACAGGAGCAATTAGTATGAAATAGAGGACAAAAAAATGCCATATTAGTGATCTACAAGATCAATCTTTCAAAAGATGTTTCTTGCATAATGCAGACTTGCTATTTATCAGCCTATGGGTGGTTCAATCTTATCCTCATTACAATGGTGGATGCTAGGACAAGTTGATGTATGATTCTGTCATCACTAAGAGCAAGTCTGGAGAAGAGGCTAAACATTTCCAATTCAACGTCCTCGGTGTTCTCCTTTTCAGGCAGTAACTGGTAAAATCTACCACCAGTAGTACTTATTATAATTGTCTAAAATTGCTTGAAATTCTTGAAAATTCAGCCCATTTGAAGATTCATTTTACTGTCCTGTTTAAAACAAGGCA
The DNA here is from genome assembly GCF_964200805.1 of Pocillopora damicornis. Taxonomy (NCBI): domain Eukaryota; kingdom Metazoa; phylum Cnidaria; class Anthozoa; order Scleractinia; family Pocilloporidae; genus Pocillopora; species Pocillopora damicornis. The sequence continues at coordinate 31,774,956 of NC_142671.1, forward strand.
AAACACCGCTTCCAAAGAGAGAGCAGTAAGAAATGTATGGTAGCTATATTTGCGTACAGTTAAGCCTCTTTAGATTGTACAAATGATGATAAACAAATACATAACTTTTACCATGGGATGGAACCTTCATTAGTCTTTGAAAAAGATGATAAGGCAACTGTCTTTGTACAGTATTGTGCAAAAGGAATTTTGTTGAATTTTGTCAACAGATGTTTACCTGACTTGTGTACATGAACATTTAAAATATTTTACCTTGATGATTTCAGGCTGAATTTTATTAATGGACTTGTGCAAAGCTGTTGACATCAGTGTCAATTGGTTTCTGAGTCGCTCAGATGGCATGGACTGTGAAAGCAAAAAGAAAAGTACAGTGTAGTTGACTAAGACGATAATAATGATAACACTAATAGTCATAATACTTGCACTTGAGTGTTGTAAAACCAAACCAAAAGTAAACACAACAGCAACAAATAAAATGTTATCACAAAGAGCCAATGTTAAATAACATGAAAGTATGTTGACTGCACATAGAACAGCTAAACATGGGTCACCAAGTCATGACAAGTTTTAGTTTTGAAACAATAGGTGGCAAAAAAAGTGAGAAAAGTTTTCTAGACCAATCAACACCGTTGTGAAGTAAAACAGTACAAGGCTGGATTATTATTAACACTCAAGAGACAACTGCATTTAACCAAGAAAAATGCAGAAAATTTTATACCTGGAGATATGGCCCTTCTGGCACCTCCTCTTTGTGAGCCACATGCAAGTCAAGTCCAAAGCTGACGGCTTTAGTTCTGTGATCAATACGCACCTGCAAACAAAACAAAGTGTTTGTGCAATGTTTTTTTTCATTTTGTTGCACTTTTGCTTCTAAACATTCAACAGATTTGGTTATTTCCAATGACTGCATCATGAGTAACAATAAGTCTACATGTTTGTCTGTATACAAAAAGAAATTTTTCACCTCAAATGTTTAAAGGATCCCTAATAAATCTCCAGACAACTCATCCCAAACATTTAAGTCAGGAAGAATCACCATTGGTTAGTTAAGTACCCTATGTATCTCCTCTGTGTGTTTTCCCCATAAATCAGTTCATTGATCAGAGTTTTGTATCAAAAGAAATGTTTCACTAAAGCATACCTGAAGTTCATTCTGTAAAGCAACATCCACAATTGCTCTTTCCAACTGAAATTCTGTGGCAAATGGCACCAAGGATAACAGTCTCGAGAACTCAATGGTTTGGTACACCTGAGACACCTACACCAAAAGTACAAGTTCTACTGAGTGACTTGTTGTTCTTATTATAACATCTTTCAGTTCATACATGCACTACAATTGGTCAGTTTAGTGAGCCTTGTTTCACACTGCCCACTAAATTCCAAAGTTCGTTTGAATTGAAATCTTCCTCCTCTATTTAAACCTAGAGATATAAAAAATATCTCTGAAATGTCATTATCTCACTCTGTGCTGTAAAATACAAAAAGACATTTTTTTTCCCACAAAGATTTATGGCCCATGCACTTCAGGCTGGGGCTTAAAATCTGAGCAACAAAACTTAGACTGACCTTGAACTCTTTCTCACATTTGGAAAGCCTGATTGTTTGAATTTTTATGAGTTAGTACATGCATAAACACATTTACAGCCACAATACCTGTTTAAGCAGCCGCACAATGGCAACATACTGCAAGGGTTTAATGTACTGATTTAGTTCTAATTCTTCATTCTCTTGTAAGAATTCAAAGAATTCATTGACCCTGGTACAAAACTGAAGAGGAGAGAAGTCCTTCTCAAGGTTCTGGAACAGATCTTGCAACTGTGGCATTATGTGCTGGTGGACATTCAACTTCAACTAGAGCAACCAAGGGAAAAAAAAATTAATGCATGTACCCTGAACCCTTTACCTTCCAGAAGTGATTAACATGTTACTTCTCCTTATTACATCTATACCTTATTCTGCAAATAAGGAATGAGAATACTCAAACTTGTTGGGACAAAGTTTTTTCTTGATCTACCAGCGAATTCTCCTTACTAATTTAAGAGGAGATATGTAGTATTTAGAGGAGGAAATTAACTTGGGATTCAAAATGTAAGGCAAGACAGGGCGTGAAATTGCGCCTAATACAGGCACCAATGCGACAAAATTTTTCACTTTGGCAACCAAATCCTAAAAGTTAGTCATCATATTGGTGACTAGAACGTTTCATTATAACCTTACCAAGAGATATAATGAATTAAAAAAATTTGCAAAGATAAATCCGCGGCAAACTTCCTTGTTAAGTTTGTTTCCAAAACATAGCACATGCATCTCAATCATTAACTAGATGCCATCTTGGATTTAGATAAGCCTGAACGTTGTATATCATCCATCCTAGTGTCCACTTTGTAGCACGTTAAAGATCTTTTCCCTAACTTAATTTTGGAGGGTCTATCTAGAACACTTACAGCGTAAAGAAAGATTTTGTTTGTCTTTGAAAATGGCAACCAATTTTTTCTGAATTGGCTACCACTTTGAAGAATTTAGGAGCCAAGTGGCTATCAGAAAAAAAAAGTTAATTTCACGCCCTGCAAGATTGTTCATGAAATCCTACTTGTTGGGAAACACTCTCCCTCCTAATCAATGATTGATGTAAAATAGAAAATGCTCTGGATGGATTTCCATGTTTGAAAACTTTAATCTATCTCCACACATTTTTGTTGAAATCTTTGACACTTAGCATTCAACTTTGAGGGTCTTTCATGAATTCAGGATTGCATGTGAACCTTGTGGTATAATTTTAAAATGCCTTTTTTAAAATTGTTAAAATATCATGATCCCTGTGAACCTACCATGTCATTTATAAGTGTTGCTCTGGTGGGGATGGTCTGCAGCCCAAGAAGGCTGGCTAAACGACGAGACTTTTCCCGTGCATTCTCATCTAACTCCAGATGTCTCTCTGTTTCACTGAGGGACACAGGGATTGGAATGGCTAGGGTTGCTAGAACAACTCTAGTTGCCATTCTGACAAGGAGAAGGAAAAACACTATCAGTTTAGTTTCAATAAAACTCTTCTTAATGTCCATAAAACTATATACAGCATGGCACCAAAAATTTGATTTCAAGTGATCTCAAGTACACTCAGCCAGAATGAACATGGAGCACTGGTGTTTCCTTTCAGGCCAACATGTGCCAGTATTCCACAAATCTTGGAGCTAAATGTATATGCTGTTAGGCATTTAATGAGCTTTTTGCTTTTTCCCACCTTTTGCCATCCCTTTTTTACCATTTTATGAGTATCATTTTACCAGTAAAAAGAGATGCTGAACTGAAATCTTGGTATTCACAGACAAACCAACTAGATATACATGTGATACTGAGAGAGGTAGCCCCTAAATGAAAATGGGGAGGTTGAATTGTGCTAAAAATAAGCAACAAATGACTAGCACACCACCCTTACATGTTGAAAGGAAATAATATTACTTTAAGATCTGATTTCCAAAATCCTCTGATTCTTCAATGACCAAAACTTACTTTCCTATCCCAATCTGTAACACTGTAATTTTTCCCCTCAATGTTAAGCACAGAGATCCTTCTCCCCAGCAGGTTGGAAAAGTGAGATTCTCTGTACAAACAAAAAAACATTCCAAAGATTTACTTACTTCTGCTGTTCCTCTGTTGTCATTGTACGTTTCTGTTCCTTTGACAACACATATAGCCGATGCAGAGTGCATGCATGAAATAAGTAATTCTCGGCTTTCCAGAAGACAAGAGCAACCTTCTGATAATAATTGGCCATCACTTGAGGCTTTGGAGGCCTCTTGGACAGCTGCATGAGTCCATAAACATCTTCAACTGCTTTGAATGCCTCCTGCAGGTTGAGAACAGAACCAGAGAGAGGAAAGTCTTAATTCCAAATTAACATAACTCAGTGGAGTTCATAATCTTTTCCTGAGGTTTATCAATAGATGAACATTTTTTAAAATAAAAATTTGCAAATGTTCTTAACACATTTTGACATTCACAATGATCTATTACTGAAAAGAAGCAATGACAGTAAAAATCTGTTTGTTGTAGAGACCAAAAGATGCTGATATCCTTTTGTAATGATCATTAAGAGCTAACAAACCTGCCAAAGCTCCATGTTGATGGCACTTTCTAATTGTGCCAGTCGCGTCTCTAGATGAAGTTGCAGAGTCTCAGGGTTAGTGAGGTTCACTGTGTTTGGTTGCCCTTGGTGCTTGATGGCATTATTCAAGTGATTCCTCAGCTGTGTACAAAGAAAGAAAAGAAAAATCCCTGCTTAGGAGTATAGTGTTTCTTTTTGGTAAAAAGCTGTGTGAAATTAAACTAACACAATGGAAAAGATGGGCATAATGACAGGGTCTCCATCCACTTTAGTTCACACCTTAATAGGACTAATGATCTAATTTTTCAATAAAGTATGATACACGTGACAAAGTTTAACTCCACATGATGCATGCACATTTAGTTGACTTTGGAAACATGCCCAACAAACTTTTTATAATTGCAATGCAACTCTCTCATCCCTCTTTTCAAGCTGCATGTATCAAACATCATCTTTATTTACCCTATTCTGTTTGACCTTGTACAACAAAGATATACACAAAATATAGCTGCACTTACATTGTCACAAAGCTTCCGAAATTCTGTACGACGGGAGTACTTCAAGCAGAATTTAAATGCTACGAGAAGAAATTAAAATTAAACATTAAATAATCATTTACAAGAAATAATGACTTCAAAACCAGGTACTGCCACAATTCTTTAGCTCCATCTCACCTTGTTGAGCAGTGTCATGATATAACTTCTCCACTCGTGCATTATTTCGTAGCAATTCTAACACATTACGATAAGCCTCCCACAAAAATTTGACCCAGGGTGTCAACATAACTCTGTCTGTACGATCCTGGGTGTCTTCACCACTGACAAAACTGAGCAATATGCTAAAAAAACAAAGTGGACCACACATGTTGAGTAAACTTAAATAATTCAAACACTTAGGGCTAGCAATAGGGTTATACATGTGGTACAAATGGCTTGCATTCGCGTCACAATATTGTTGAAAATGATGACAATAATTTTTGACCTCTTATTTTTGACCTCTTATATAGTAAATACACATGTTGAGGTTGAGTTCATATCCTTGGTTACGATGTGAATTCTTTACATTTCAAACAGGCAGAAAAACATTCAACAATGTATTCAACAACGCAGGACATGAAGGAGGTCAAGGATAAATCTAGACCATGACAAATCTATGTAAATATATAAGCCATCTTCAACCCTTAGAAGTATATCTGGATAAACATGTAACACAGCACTTCCTGCAAGTGTTGTACTCAATCATTAATAAATGCACATGTATGATTAACAAATAGTCAATGGAAAATTTAGGTCCACTTGTTAAAAAGATCACTGATAAATTATATCTAGTATCAAGCCACATTAACCCTAATTAAAATATGATAATTTGGTTTTATAAACTGAGTTTGTAATCTAAAATGGCCACTGTAAGGAGTTTCTAAAGGTGATGTTTTGACCATTAGCCCTTTGTTAGAATGAAGAATAAATTGGATTCACTTTGACAAAGGCTAAACTAACGTATATAAATTTGCATTTTGAAGTTTGATACCTCTCTGGTGTCTGCAGCTGATCCAAATCATCCACTGTGGGAACCTGCTCGCGAGACTCCTGCCTGGCAGTCTCGGCGCGGTCTTCAGCAAGCTTGAGAAAGTAGCGAATGACATCTTCAAGAGATGCAATATTAACTTGCTGGCAAATTAGTTTGTACTGGTACAGCCCTTCTTTAGCTACATGGCTTCGCTTGAGATCAACACACAGCTCCAAGTACTTGAAAAGAATAGGCTCATGAATCTTGTTCTGCCATGTGCGATGCTTCTTGCTTTTAATGACATCATACAATGCATCCAAAGCTGGTTCTTTCTTTCCAACTTCAATAAACTCTGGATATGTGGGATTTTGAAAAAAAGCATATAACTGTTACTATTGGTAAGATAATTATGGAGATTTATGGACTATATGACTGTTTGAGGATTGTGTTGTATCTTGCAATCAAAATGTTGCATACTGCAATTACATATTTTATCAGAATTACTTTTCAGAATGACCACAGTACTCCTATGTTGTGATGATATGCACTGTTACCATATTAATGTGAAAGTCAGAATAAATGCGCTTCTGAACATATTTTTTACCCTTTTCAAGCAGGCAACAAACACAGCTGGTCAAGAGCAAGTAATTGTACCAGAATAATTAAAAAAAATATCCTCTTTCTCAACCAATCAGCATTCAGCCCCGTACATGATAAGATACCAAGAGCTTTTTCCTTGTTCAGAAAATTCAATGCTAAAAGTAAATGAGCCACCTGCTTCCTTCAAAACCTTTTGAAAAAGCAATTCCAAGGTTAACACAGGTTCAAATGTGATAAAAGGTTGGTAATCCTTCGTCAAAGCCGAGGGAGAGGTCACTCCAGACAGCTGAGTAAAATTTAGATTAATAATTATAAATTTAACAGCTATAGCGATTTTCGTCTTATTGGTACGTAAAGGGCGGCTATTTTCAACTATCTGTATGATATGTATGTAGATAATAATAACAAATGTACGACCTTAAATACACTTTAAATAATACGTTTTAATACGGTTTTAGTGGTACCAGCAAAATCACGTGGTTAATATTACATTCACTGAAGTACACGTATAAATTCGATTTGAAAGCGAGAACTCTTAAAGGACGGCAAAGAAACACGTACGAATAGAAAAAAAATGAGTCGTTAATAAATTAACCACGGGTATAATTCATAAGGATTGTGCCCATGGTTTCACCGGCGATGTTATAAATGAATCAAATAAAATTTACCAAGCCTGTGCGCTGGTGAAATCGGCCACACAAAGGATTATAATACTGTACAATATTTCCCTTTAGCTGCTTTAAAAGCCTTTAAAACAGGTTTAAGATAAACTATGAAAGCTGATGGCGAATGTACGATCGATAGTTCTTACCGTTCGCTCTTTTAAGAGCATTTTCCGGTCGCTGAAAGTAGACCGGCATGATTAAACACGTCGTCCTCTCCAACCTCCTTCGCCAAGAATCGAAGAGAAGTGACCGAACTGCGTTATGGTCTGGATTTTGCCTCGTTTTCAAAACACGTTCCCTACACGCGCGACGGAGGCGCGTGTTTCCACTTACGTGGCTAAGGTGTTCACTCCAGGAGCACACAAAAAACAAAGAAACGAATTAATGTTGCAAAGACTTAATCAAAGGACTGAGACAGAGGGATTTCGGGAAGCATTCGATCATTTCTTCACTCCAGATAAAAGGCATTGAGTAAGCTTGATCACTGAAGATATTGTGAAATTCTCAAACTCGTTCACAAGGAAGGAAAGCAGAACTCCTTGGAAACAAAACTTGGTGTCTTGTGGTGTTACATAAAAGTAAACGCTACGGAACACAAAACTCTTAAATCAACGACTGGTCGAGAAAAAAAAACACTCGATTTCCGGCTGTCTACCCTGTCTCAAAAGAACACAGCGGTCAAATGTTAGGCATGCGCAAAGGCATCAGTTCTTACTGCCCTAGCCCTCCCGCCAGTCTCCTGCGCAAATATTTAAAGGAAATCATGAGAAACAACAGATTTTTCGCGGAAAAAAAGCGAAAAATTATTGAAAAGCTCATAGAAATTTGGGAAACGGCTCAAAAGTAAGGGAAAAGAAAACTAAAAAAGGTTCATACTCGCACGTTTAGGAGTAACGCTCGACAAGGGTAGTTGTTGTTAAGTGGAAAAAGACTATTTGGTGACAACGTATTCAGTTACCCGAAATAAGTAAACGAAAGCCTCGCTAATTTGAAGCTTGAACATGCTAGCTTATTTGTTCGAGAACACTAAGCGAACAGTTTTGCGAGGACAAAGCTCTAAGAAAACTGTGGTCCTCAAGAAACGCATGATAATGTCGGTCCAGGGCAGAGGTCAGAGCTCATAATCCATCGAATATTTTCACTCGTGTGCGATTGGTTGCAACATGGCAGGTGGCCGAAACGCTCAAGCGAGCGATAGTCACCAGTTTTTCAAAATGGATTAACACTTCGTTGCAACAACCATTTCGACGCTACTCTGTTTGCAACCGTCTCCTTACGCGCGCAACCAAAGACACTTTAAGGATTCCAAAGGTTTTATTTGGCTTGAAAACAGATGAAGTCGAATTTTTATCCCTGCGTACTCGGCTCTTTGTTTTTATCCAAAATGGTGTCCATCCGCCGGTGAAAGAAAAGAGCTAAGGAAGTATCACCCTTGTTTGGTGGGAAAGGCGAAAGTATCAGGCTGATGAAGCCATATATATGGCGATTAGGACTGAAATAAACATTTCCCCTCGCTCAAACCGCGCTTCGATTTAACTTTATTGAGATATTCAGACCGAGATGTTACAAAGATATGCAATTTTCAGAGCTTTATTCACAACCCTCATAGATTTTGTTCGTCTCATGTCAACGATTATTAACCACGAACACATAGTTTAGTGTGGTCTGCCTGTGATTCTATTTCAGAAGTTCTGAGTTGATCAACATCTATCCGGAAATTTGAGTTTATTAACCTAGTTAGGATAATGTTCAAGTTTTCTTCCAGTTTCCTCACAACTACAGAAGGGAAAATTACAACACATTTGCAATAAGGGATGAAAGGAATTCTTGGGTCCAAGCTGGCTGGGGACATTTGCAATGCTTTGCTTATGTGCTTGGAGAGCAGGGTAAATATCTCTCACTACTCGTTGGTAGTCTGGTCTATCTGAAGCAATGGGGAAACTCTCTGAAGGATCATTGCTCACATCAAAAAGAAGTGGAGGTTCTTGAATTTTCACGTGCTCTTTAAAGCACCCACAAGCTATTCTTTTTCCAATACACGATTCTGTTCCTTCAGTCCATTTTGGCGTCGCAAAATGAGCTTTCCAGACAGTGTCACTGTCCTTAGGATGATAACGAACAGCATGGATCTGATTTCCACAATAGTGGAAGATAAATTCGTGGGAAGATTCCTGTGTCTGGTTCGTCAATAGTGGTAAGAGTTCTTTTCCGTCAATAACTCTGTCCTGTGGAAGATCTGCGCTAGTTAGTTTGGCAACTGTAGGTAATAAGTCCATAGAACTGGTGGGCTGATCAATTGAGATCCCAGCTGGAATGTGACCTGGCCATGATACTACTGTAGGCATCCTCACACCCCCATCCCAACACTGTCCTTTCCCTATAAAAGACAACAAAAAATGAAGATTTAACTTTTTATGGTAACGAGTTCTCGCTGGAACGTAGTGTTTAAACTTCCATATCCAAACCTGAAACTTGGAAGTGTCAGTCTAATGGAATATTTGGGCGAGTTTCCAAATGCTAGAAACCGCGGTAAACTGGAATCAGAAATAAGAGGTAAGAGAAAACATAGAATAAAAAAAGGTAAACCAACGTCACGATCACAATTTCCTTGTTATATTTTGATGAATTATTGAATGCAATCTGTATAGGGTTAGTTTATCGTTCGGTAAGACGTCAAATGAACCATGTTTTTTGTTCCGTTACACTTATTGATATCCTTAAATTTCACTCACGTTTGGTCTTGATTAAAATAGGCTTTGTTAAATGATTGAAAATGACCGTATATGGCCACTTTGGAACAACGGCGGAAACAGCTTTAAAATACACACGGGATTTTTCAAAATTTCCGTTTATCATATGAGCAGCAAATTTAAACCATCGGCAAAACTGACGGAAAGACAGTTTTGCCGAAAGATTTCAAGTTATACGTTTCTTGACAAGGGTTAGCAGTTATTGTGAAGAATGAAGAATAAAGCACTCAATGTCTATATGAAAACATCAAGAAATTTAGGTAGCAGCTTTTGAAATTTTGTTAGCAACTTTTTGGATTTTTGGCATTTTTTTAGCATTTGTCTTTCTAGTGAGCAACTTTCCAGCATATAAAAAATTTCCATTCAAGCTTTGCAATTCTCATCAACAAGAAAACGGAAGAGGTGGATGAGCGAGCGGTAACAATAAGAATATGTCTTGAAAAAATCGAAGAAGAGTTTTTCTCTCGCCTAGTGTGTGCGCTTTTGGCTAATATCTTCTGATTTTTCAGTCTTACCTCCTTTGAAAATCCCGTTCCAGCCACCATGGTATTCACCTGTGTTACTAACTTCTTCTAAGTGAGGTCCATTATCAGATGTGAAATACACAAATGTGTTTTCTCTCAAATCAAGTTTCTCCACAGCAGCCATAATCTGGCCCACACTCCAATCCATTTCCTCTACATTGTCACCATAGCGACCATGAACACTGTGATTGACAAATGCTGGTGTATTAAACAGGGCTGTATGTACCTTCGCAAATGACATGTACAACAGAAAGGGCCTGTCTCGGTTTGCACGGATAAAGTTAACAGCTTCATCTGTGAACCGTGCAGTCAGACTCTCCAAAATGACAGGTTGTTCCACAGTCTCGTAATTTTTCATTACAAAGCAGTTGAATCGAGCTATCATCATGTCGTACCTTAAAATAGTAATGCTAAGTAACAAGATTGTTGTTAACAAAAGCGCACAGGTGCTCTTGTTCAACCAGGCAGCAAAGTAGCCAATGAACGATGTTATTGCAACCACTGAAGCCGCTATGAGAATTTTTGCTGGTGTGAGTCCTCGAGATGTAAGCGACTTGGGGTGCTTACCGCCGAAGAGACAAAAGTTACTGTTGCTTAATGGCAGACCATAAAAATAATGAAAACCTTGTTTCAGAGGGTGGAAATGAAAGTCTGAGTTTGAAGAGGAATGAAGACCAAGATGCCACTTCCCTATGACCCCTATGATAAGAAAAAAAAAGACGAATAGTGAGTTATAGATGTGGGCAGGAGGCAATGAGGGGAGGAGGATGTCGGGAAAGATCACTTGGTTTTCAGGGGAAACATAAGGGAATCAGTCGTCACTAACGAAGTATAGAAAGTCCGGGATAGTTATCAATTTTGTTGACGCAGGCCAAAACAAAACAGTAACCAGTTGCTGCTCAGTTTCACGTTCAAGTGACATGTTACTTAGGCAACAATAATATATTCAACATGGCGTCCGAGGACCGAACCACACTGAGTTTACTACACCAATCAGTAGGGGGACAATGAAATTGACTGTCATTTGACTGCCAATGAGGGGGGGTATGAGATTATTACAGAGCCTTATAAAAGAATTAGGTCGATTTTATCGTGACACAAAACAGCCAGTGAATGTAGGGGGAGTAAGTAAGAGTATAACAGGGTAATTTAGTATTATCAATTGAGTTGATAACGGAAATTGGCCACCGTAAAAGGTTTACAAGCTGACGTTTCGAGCGTTAGCCCTTCGTCAGAGCGATTGGAGGAATTGAGGATTATGTTGGTAGTTATATGCTGTAAATGGAGTTACGTTATTTGTGGGAATATGCAGAAAATGGATCTACGCTATTTGTGGGAATATGCAGAAAATGAAGCTACGCCATTGGTAATTGAATGTATTTCCTCAAGCGTAATTCTAAGAATTCAACCTCATCGCCCGACGAGGACTGGAGTGGTAACCTTGTGTTGAGTTCTCGAAATATCATTCTCGTTCCCAGATTCGATGTCTCTAATCGACTTTGGCGAGACAAAATTTAGGCTAACTTAGGAACCGGTCATTATACATATCATCCGCAGAGGGGGAGGGGGGGGGGCAGACGACTTAACTTTTTATCACAACCAAATTTACCTGCTCTGTACTCTGTAGTATTCGAACAATATTTCTCAATTTTCAATAGTTCCCCCCCCCCCCACTTAGTATCCCTTTACAAGGACCCCTCTCCGGTCCCCTTGACAATCGTGTGATTCCCTGGACATCTGCCGAACCCCACGCGATAACTAAGGACTAGTAACTTGGAGCCACAAGTTCTTTAAAGGAGAAAGGTTCCGATCCAGTTCTAAAAAACTGAAACAGTAAGGTGAGAAGGAGTCATACGATGTGTGAAAACGTATCCATTAGACCCGGACGATAAGCAGTAAATTGAATTAATTCACAATCAATAAATGTGAGTAATTAGCATTGCTTTGTGATGCGTTCAGCTACGTGCGGCGGTGTTTCGACAATTTTTCATCAGATGATGCTATGTCAGTGATATATTTTTCCGCAGTGTTATGGTATTCTAAACTGCTTAATGTGCCCCAATGTGTTTATCTTCACAGTTCCAAATTCTGGCATGGTCCATTTTAAAACGCGATCAAATTACATGGAGGTCTCGCAAGCGAGACTCAGAGAAACTCATGCGATATCATCGGTAGTCGAAGTGGTTTAATAAAAGTGGCTGCTCATTTCTTTAAAATGAGGTTGTTTTCCGCTTAAAAGGTAGTTCAATCTTTCATAAAGCTGTATAGTTTTGAATACTTGCTAACCTGTTCTGTAGCCAGCAGCAGATGCGATCTCAGCGAATGTTGTTTCATTTTGAGGCAGACCGCCGGAAGCCGAAGTGAAAACTAAAACCCTTAATTGGCCTCTGCTTGCAGCCAGTCCAGATCGTATGGGATATCTTCCTGTAAGAAATGCGGCCCTGTTTGGTGTGCAGACTGAATCTGGCGTCACATCATGTCGCAAGCGAGCTCCTTGTTCAGCCAACCGATCAATGTTTGGAGTTTTAATCGTGTCATTACCAAAACAACCCACATCTCCGATTCCCATGTCATCCACAAGAAATATAAGAACGTTTGGCTTGGCCGATGCTTTTTTCATCACGAGAACGAGAACAATAAAGCTAAGGCAGTTCTGCAGCATAATTATCGATGATTTTAAACTAGCAACTATGGTTGCCTAAACCAATGTCGATTTCACATATTGGACTGAAAGACCGAATGACTCAGTCACGCTACTACTGTCACGTGATTTCTATTATTGTTCCTATGACTAGCTTTGCTTAAGAAACGATCTAAGATCATAAGTCGGGCTACAGGTAGAGGCGCTGTTACAAGTGTTGACCACTCACGGTATGCAGTGGTTCTAAAAGAAATACAAATGTACCATGGTCTTGGTTTGTGTGCATGGCGTAAGATTTTTTTCACCCCTGAGAGGCACCAATTCTACAACTAACACACTGTCATATATGTTTGGTGCAATACCCTGACAGGTGGCAGCTGCTGTGGACCTTTTGAGGCTGAACAGCCCAAGAGGCACTAAACCCGCACTTTTTAACCTCTAAAAGCTATGATGAGCACCTCAGTCCCTTTCTGACAAAGTGTAGTCAAAACGGGTCAATTTTTCGGTGTTTGTTTGAGCGTGAAATATTCAACTTTGTCTAGACAAACTGTCGTGCTTCATCATTTACAGGTATGGGAAATCCGTACTGTCAAGCAGCGACTTTAATTTGAACGCGTGAGAAGGCAATACAAACGACATTAAACAGGATTTGGCGGAAAATAAATTTTGATTAAAAGTAGTATGTATGTGCAGAAACATAAACACGGTAAATTGACGGTATGGACACAAACTTGCATGTTTCACGCTTGAACAAATACGTAAAAGCTGAATTCTGTAAACAAGAATACTCCCTGTAGCACGTTTCAAATTTCGAAACTTTTTACTTGTTTACGTTTCCGGAAAGCTTTTAAAACGGCAGCCGGTTGTTATTTTGAACCCTGAAGATAATACCGGAAAACGATGTAGATCAGAGTATTCAATCATGATTACTTACAGGGCTGATGACTGACTTATCTTTCAGGCTGATAAAAGAAATGATAATCGAGTGACACTGCCATCTGCCAAAAAAGTTGTTACGTTTTTAAAGATACCCGTTTTGAAAGATTTCCCATTTTGAAGATTCCCGCTATTAGAGATCCCCCGTTTTGAAGATTCCGGCTTTTAAAGATTTTCCGTTTTTAAGATTCCCGCTTTTAAAGATTCCCGCTTTTATAGATTCCAGTGAGACCTTCGCTAAATCATTTGATTCTCTTGCTATTTTGAATTCGCGGAACGACCCGTTTCGAAATATACGCTCATTACACAAGCCATCTTTTAGAGTGGGTCTACCGCGAACGGTGTGTGGGTCTGTATGCTTGAGCGTAGAAAAAGATGACACCATTCGTTAAGATACTCGACAAATCCGCCATGTTCGACATGGTGGAAAGAAGGTTGCGCCTCCATTACGTGTCTGCAGTATTTCCCATTGCATGTGATTGAGCTTTGTGGAGAGACCCTATGATAAACCTATAGTCGGTCGCCCGACTAAAAAATTCTCACTAGGGAAGCGTAAATTATCCATAGGCTTGTCAACGTAAAGCGAGAGGACTCAATTAGCAAGTGAAAGAGAGGTGTTTGGCTTTGAACTTATCTGAAGGCAGAACCTTCCCTTTTTTTTCACCTGGTTCTGTCTCTCTTAGGTAGTCAGTCCTATTTGGGCTGTTGTTATCTGAAGGCAGAACCTTCCCTTTTTTTTCACCTGGTTCTGTCTCTCTTAGGTAGTCAGTCCTATTTGGGCTGTTGTTATCTGAAGGCAGAACCTTTCCCTTTTTTTCACCTGGTTCTGCCTCTCTTGGGTAGTCAGTCCTATTTGGGCTGTTGTTATCTGAAGGCAGAACCTTCCCTTTTTTTTCACCTGGTTCTGTCTCTCTTGGGTAGTCAGTCCTATTTGGGCTGTTGTTATCTGAAGGCAGAACCTTTCTTTTTTTTTTTTCACCTGGTTCTGTCTCTCTTGGGTAGTCAGTCCTATTTGGGCTGTTGTTATCTGAAGGCAGAACCTTTCTTTTTTTTTTTTCGCCTGGCTCTGTCTCTCTTAGGTAGTCAGTCCTATTTGGGCTGTTGTTATCTGAAGGCAGAACCTTCCCTTTTTTTCACCTGGTTCTGCCTCTCTTGGGTAGTCAGTCCTATTTGGGCTGTTGTTATCTGAAGGCAGAACCTTCCCTTTTTTTCACCTGGTTCTGCCTCTCTTGGGTAGTCAGTCCTATTTGGGCTGTTGTTATCTGAAGGCAGAACCTTCCCTTTTTTTCACCTGGTTCTGCCTCTCTTGGGTAGTCAGTCCTATTTGGGCTGTTGTTATCTGAAGGCAGAACCTTCCCTTTTTTTCACCTGGTTCTGCCTCTCTTGGGTAGTCAGTCCTATTTGGGCCGTTGTTATCTGAAGGCAGAACCTTTCCTTTTTTTTTTTTTTTTTTTTCATCTGGTTCTGTCTCTCTTGGGAAGTTTGTTCATTTTAGACTCGTTTTTATTTTAGAACAAACTAGTTTTTAGCATGAAATTTTGTATTTTATTCTGTCGATGTTGTTTTTGTCTTGGTGGTGTCTGCCCCTAATTCTCGTGGATGTTTCATTTAAAATCAATAATTGATTTAAGAATGAAATTACCAACGACTAAAATACCTCTTCTTGTAACGTATTCCATCGCATTTACATTTCAAACTCCACTCTCCACTGTGATAACTTCCCTTGCTTGAAAATTAACTTGAGATACGAGATGTAATATCGGTCATAGACTGTAAAAGAGGTTTGTGAGTAAAGAACTTTTTCGACTTGTCTCTATTTTCTCGCAGCCTAATACATGTAGTTACTAGTGTTCGCAGCGGCGCGTCAGGAAACCTTGGCAGGAAAAAAACTTCTAAGATTTTACTCTTTTAATGATCGCTTTAATGTACATTACTTATTTAGCATTTAGCCAATTATGTGCCGCTAAATTCCGTAATATATTTCTTTACAGGCCAATATAATCGGGGGGGAAAAAAAAACGAGTTCTGTTGCGCTGTGAGATGCACGAATGTTCTCATCGCGGTTAGAGCTTGCTGTTGTTTGCGGTGTTATCTTCCGGAGGGAAATACCATTACTACATTTTTGTTAGCGTTTAAAAATAGAAGTATACATGGTTTTGGTGGAAAACTCATCCGTTTTAACTCTGAGCCACTGTCGAGTTGTGTGTCTCAATAGAATGGGTCAGCAAATTTGCATTGTATGTTTCGCTAGGGGCTAGGGAAAATAGCAGGTAATTTAGTGTTAACAACTGAGTTGAAAACGTAAATTGGCCACCGTAAAGGGTAAAAAAGCTGACGTTTCGAGCGTAAGCCCTTCGTCAGAGCAAAGGGAAAATAGTTGACTCCACGCGAGTGAAGCCGACGCTTAAGGTCGGTGTCGATCCTTTAATATTCTTTGAAAAATATTTCGATCATTGAGTCAAATTGTAGCATTTCTTTGGCTTACATTGTGCACTTTAAAGTAAACACGAGTTGTTAATTCCACGCGAGGGTTTAACCTTGAAAAATGCAATCACGCGAGTGAAGCTGACATTAACGCGTGTCCCTATCTGGAAAACATTCATATTATGACAAGAAAGGTCTGCTGAATTCGCCATGCCATATTTGGACGCCGAAAAGTGCCAAAAAAGTAATTACCGAAAATTCATCCGCAATACCTTCATCGATGTAGAGGTGCGGTGGCCACATGGTTAATTAGTGCGCTCGACTCCGGATCGGGTGGTCCGGGTTCAAGCCCTGGCCGGGGTCATTGTGTCGTGTTCTTAGGAAAGACACTTTACTCTCACAGCGCTTCTCTTCACTCAGGTGTACAAATGGGTACCAGCAAATGTGCTGGGGGTAACCCTGCGATGGACTAGCATTCCATCCAGGGGGGAGTAGCAATACTCCTAGCCGCTTCATGCTAAGAAAACCGGAGTTAAGCACCGGCCTCATGGGCCACTTGGGCCTGTATAAAGGCTTTACTTACTACCTTCATCGAACTATGGGCGCGAAGTCAGTTCTTCTCTTACAATTAATGATTGCCAGGCGGATCTCAAATCTGCCTCAGCCTAATTTTCATAAATGTTTTCGGTGCGCAAAGCTCGTCATGAAAGTAAGGCCTCGAGATTGGAGCGAAGGCTACGCCATAACTAGTAAGGTCCCAGTTCTCGACTTTGACGACAGACAATTCAGCTCTTTTTGTTTATGGTAAAAGCTCTTTCACACTAAATTTCAGAGATGAAAGAGCACATACACAGACAAAAATCTGATAATAATACGATATAACAGTTTCGTCTAAATACAAATGATGTTGCGAATTAATGTCGTGCTTTCGTAGACTTAAAACCCACTACACTCATTTGAAAAGTTGAAAATGAAGTAGGCGATTTAAGCTTGATCGACGCTCTTGTTTACGAATACAAATCGCAGGAATACGGAAAGGACAAACAACACTTTCATTGTCTGCAAGTGAAACATGAGTGGCCGATAGACCAGGGTACTTAAGAAAACGTTTAAAACTGTTAAAATCTTTTTTTCTTGAAACCTATAGAGCCTGTTTTCAAACAAAGTTAAACCGTTCTTTGACAATACCGCGAACCTTTTATCTGAATATTTATTTTTGCATACAGTGTCAGAGGGCCGAAAGTTAAAGTGTAAAGACATTTATTTGATTGAATTAACCCTCTTATTGAGAAAGCCTGAGGCCCACTGGTTGCGTAAAACCGTGGTTTGGGATAGAACTCGCACAAATAACCGGCCCATAAATGATGTTTCTGCTAAACATGAACCATTGTAGAAAAAGAAAAATTGAATCACGATCAGCTTTTTTTTTTCTCACATGAGCTTGTCTGGTCAATGTAAACTATGCGTTGCGTGCCCTCGTGCCGAACCCGATCTCCAACGTCCGTAGTGGAGGAACCTGCGTACAAGAATTTGTGGTTTGTTCCAGCCGCTTTGATTCTCGCACAGTATTAACGCAGTTTTTAATTGAGCGAAGACAAACCCAAACCAAAGTAATCCCAGTGACCAATCAGAACAAAGGTTTACATTACCTTTAACCAACGAGAATTCAAAGTGAAAATAATGAAACTGCCGAAAGCGCGCGAAAACACGAATAACTAAGCCGCGATTTACATCTTATTGCTATTGGTTGAGAGGTTGACGTATGTTTTCTGGACCAATCACAGAGCGAAGTTAACTAAACCCAAACCAATCTCGGATGACTTTCGACATTCAATTGAAAATTGCCCTAACGCAAGAAAAAAACAACAAACGTTTTTATCTCTAAACATTGCATGACTGAAAGGTCTTGGAGGGAATGATGAGTGGTTATTTTGCTGATGCAAATTATTCTAAAAGCATTGTCCCGTGTTTTCCAGATTGTGCAACCCCATCAAATACCATCAAATCAATCATTCAGTACCTGTTCAGTAACATTACGTGTTATATAGCTTAGTATAGCTTCTGATACCTCATCCCTTGCAAATGTTCTCTTGTCTAACATTTTGGACCGTGGTCGAAATCAACTTTTCTTTTTCCTTCATCATGCTCAAACTGTCTTGTCACCTACTTCAAACATCCTTAGGATAATGTTTAATTTTTTTATCAGTTTCTTCACAGGTGCAGTAAGGAAAATTACAGCACATCTGCAATGAAGGATGAACACGATTCTTCGACCAAACCAGCTGCTCTGGGACCCTGTCAATGTTGTCGTTATGCTGTTTAACTGCAGGGTGAATGTATTTCATGGCTTCTATATACTCTGGATTATTGGGAGCAATGGGGGAGCTTTCTGATGGATCATCTGTTATGTCAAAAAGCAGAGGAGGATCATGGACATTTACTAGATTTCCATGACACCAACAGATACCCCTTCCGCGGCAGCTTTCAGTTCCCTCGCTCCATTTAGCCGTCATAAAGTGTGCCTTCCATACAGTGCCACTGTCCTTTGGATGATAACGAACAGCATGGACCAGATTTCCACAATAATGGAAAACAAACTCGTGAGAGGATTTTTGTGTCTGGTTGGTCAATAGTGGTAAGAGATCTTTTCCATCAATAATTCTGTCCTGTGGAAGATCTGCGCCAGTTAGTTTGGCAACTGTAGGTAATAAGTCCATAGAACTGGTGAGCTGATCAATTGAGATCCCAGCTGGAATGTGACCTGGCCATGACGCTATTGTAGGCATCCTGACACCACCATCCCAACACTGTCCTTTCCCTAAGGAAAACAAAAAAAAACATTATCCAACTTTAATCATCCTGTGTTCAGTTTGAATGATACAACTGGCGTTGACATACGCAATCTTACTAAAAAATGCAAACGAAGGTTACTTCACAATTGTTTCCTCTCCTTTTTGACGCTTTTTTCCCCAAACCTAACCATTCTCCCTTTCCCCCATCCCCCCTCCCCTCCAGCATGCCTGGGGAGAAAATGTCATCCATTCATCTTTAAAAAACAAACATAACTTGTTTTCGTGTACCCCCCCTCCCTTACTTGTACTAATGTAACACGTGACCTATATGAAGATAAAGTGATCTCGTATAATCCTGTCCTAGTTTCAAGAAATTAATGACAAGAGTTCCTGTGTTTCTCCTACCTCCCTTGTAGATTCCGCTCCATCCACCATGGTATTCACCAGTATCACTAACTTCTTCAATGTACGGACCATTGTCTGATGTGAAATACACAAACGTGTTCTTTCTCAGTCCCAGTTCCTCCACAGCAGCCATGATCTGACCCACGCTCCAATCCATTTCCTCTACATTGTCACCATAACGACCATGAACACTGTGATTGACAAACGGCTTGGTAGTAAACAAAGCGGTGTGAACTTTGGCAAACGACATGTACAGGAGAAAAGGACTGTCTTTGTTTCTGTGGATAAAACCTACTGCTTCATCTGTAAACCTTGCTGTCAAGTTTTCTAAAAGGACAGGTTGCTCTACAAGTTCATAGTCTTTCAAAACAATGCACGTTAATCTGGAGAGTATTAAAAGCCAACCGGCCTGTGCAGAGGAGATCAAAATAACGAGGGTAAGCAAGGACAGGAAGGTAATCTTGTTAAGTACACCAGCCAGGTACAGGATGTACAATGTTACTCCAATGACTACCCCAGAAGCAAGAACATTGAACGGTTTCAGGGCTGGGTAAACAATGTTTATGAGATATTGGCCGGGTTCACAGGTTCGTAAGTTAGTGAGAGGCAGCCCATAGAAATAATCAAAACCTTGCTTCAAAGGGTGGAAATGGAAATCGGATCCTGACGACTTATGGAGTCCTAAATGCCACTTTCCCACAATACCTGTCGAACAGAAAAAAATAGGAGTAAATTGATATTAACTGCTGAGCTTGGGGAGAACGGCACCGGAAGTCGAAATAGAGTCGTGTCCAGACTTTCCGCGCGCTTTCCCGTTCTGAAGGGGAATTCCCGTCCTCTTACTAAATCAGTCTATTATTTAGTACAGCTGAAACAGTCAAACATGCAACCATGTTACGCATCTGTTGACATCAAATCCGCACGACGAAAACTGCAAACGACAATTACTATGGGCTCACCAATAAAAGTAATAAACAGAAAAAGTTGCGGAGGGCCTTGTCAGGAAAGGTACCTTTAACTAGCATCGTCTTGGGAAGTAATCGTCTCCTACTCAGCCGTTGTTTAGTCTCGTCACGCAACGCGCTCTCTGACCCTATCTTCCGGAGAATGCGAGTTGCGTGACGACACCAAACAATGGCAGCGACGAGACTAAATAAGTAGCAGATAGGATTTCAACGGACGCTTCACGCAATAGCATGTTTCATAAGTCGATCAAAAGAAGAGAAAACAAACTGACTTCTTCAGAGAGGTTTTCGGTTTATGTGGCTTTGCAAGATGTTGGCACCATGTTGGCGTAGTCGAGTAGTCCAACCACAGAAAGACATAAGCACTCAACAATTTTACCAACATAGAATACAATTACATGTAAGAATGGAAAAGGAAAATCGTTTCGTGCCGCAAGGAAAACTAAACACCACGTAAAATACATGTTCAAATTTCTATTTAGAACAAAATATACCGTGATGAGGTCATGACTAAACTGAATTCAAACATTCAACCGAACGTTTCCATGAAAAAAATTCTGAAATCTCTAAAAGCACCCAAGTTATTTAGAAAAACGTATTTTTAAATAGAAGTTAGTAAACCAGAAAGGTGTCACAATCTCGGACCTGGGCGAATCCCCTGGGGGAATTTTCGCGGCAACCACTCATGTTGGCGCTCTATTAGGCATGATTTTCATGTTTAATTTATATCACACAGTTTACAAAATTCACACATGAAAGTTCTATGTTTTTGAAAAAAATATTTGATCGTGGAAAAACTAAAGTGGAAGAAAGTCCTTGGTAAAAAAAAAGACTAAAAAAAAAACCAGACCCAAAGAAAGAAAGAGTACCATTCTGTCAGGAAAAGAAAAAAATTCCTTCGTGAAAGCGGCTGGTACTGGACGAGCTCCACGCTGGCGTCCAGATTTCGAAAAAAAGAAGTCATCATCAAACCAAAATTTGCCAAATATGATGTACAAAACGAGGTTTCCTTTTCTTTATGCAAGTATCAGCCTTGATACAAAAACATAAACAATCGCCTCGAATCGTAATCTTAGAAGCTGTATGTCAATTCGTTGTCTTGCTCCTCAGCACATTTTTCGGTTTTCCATTTTTGCCGCGGGTTTTTCCTTTGCCTTTGGCAAATTTGCTCATTATTGTGTCGTCCTCCTTCACGCTTCGCTGTGCGATCGAGATAAAAAAAAAAATTAAGGTATCCGCAATTGGTTACTTTTCCCGGGAAATCTTGATGATCGGTATCAATTATTGCGTGACTAGCTTATGATTAAAAAGAGGGAGGGGAAAACAGAACGCAAAACCTGGGCTCCTGTCAAAAAGTAATACCCAGACGTATTATAAAAATCGAAACGGCTAATAAAATCATAAATAAACAAGGTAAGATTGTTATGTTTGATTTTTTGCAAATTGTAGTGATTTATGCCAGTTAACGGTGGCAACAACTAGGCGCACCATCCGTACCATGTATATTCCATAGTCGCTATCAAGTAAATTTTGCCGAACTTTGAGTTCGTCTCAAGATAGAACAACACAAATACACAAGGAAATTTTTACAGTAACTTTATAACCATTCTTTGGTCTTTTAAAATCTTGAAGCTCAGTAGATTCTGTCATATCGGTCATTGTTAAAACTGTCTTTGTTTTGATGCTACTTTTCGACATAGGAAAAGTATGTCGGACAAAAATATTCACCAAAAAATAAATATTTCTTTGCCAGCTTCAATAACGACAGGGAATTAAGTTTAGATGATAAAACAAAGGATTATGTTCACAGAAATACCGTAGGTCAAGTACATTCGTTTCATGAGGTCACACAACTCGGGTAATATTCACGGAGAAAATTTGCATATTTGAGCGGTCGAACGAAAAAAATTATTTCTCGAAAACTAAAATAAATTTTTACAAAAAAAACTACACCACAATTATTAGAACATATTGGGCTATAAAATATGAAAGTAGGAGTGAAAACAAATTTGGGTGACTTGCCGCTGTTTGTTTGATGCATGCTGACATTAGCTCTTAAATTATATTCACAACGCTTTCTTCTGACATTTAATTTGCTAAGATTTTAGAAAAACTAGCGCGCGTACGAATTTTTTCTCGAAGGACACCCGTGACAGTAAAAATTCATGGAAGAAAAAAAATAGTTTAACCTAATCAGGAGACACAAGACCACACCAACCTGTTATGTAACCGGCGGCAGACGCTATCTCAGCAAGTGTAGTCTCATTTTGGGGCAGACCGCCAGATGCTGCCGTGTGAAGGAACACTCGGTCTTGTCCCTCATCTGAAGCCAGTCCTGATCGAATGGGATACCTTCCTGTTAGCAGTGCAGCCCTGTTTGGTGTGCAGATTGCATCTGGCGTGACATCATGTCGCAGGCGAGCTCCTTGTTCAGCCAACCGATCGATGTTCGGAGATTTAATCGTGTCATTGCCAAAACAGCCGAGATCTGAGATACCGAGATCATCCACAACAAATATAACAATGTTTGGCTTTGCAAAAGTGACGCTTATCATTATTATTAGTGGGACTATAGTTGTAAACCATTTCGGCCACATCTTGACTCGGCAGAACCGTCAGAGGGTGTTCGGTCACAAGTTGCCGTTGGGCTCGATGTGCTTAACGCATGCGTTACACGCCACCTATCAACCATGCCTATCGGCGGGATCACAGTGATCACTCAATTCCCGTAGGGCTTGAAAAGTCTTACCTCAACCAACTGCTAACATATGTCTACACCAGTACTTTAACAAATTTCCTGTCTATTCTTACTGAAGCTGGCGTCTTCTATTTCACACAATAATTTTAACAACTTTGTACATCTATTACTGCAGCAATAGTTTGCGCGCGAATTGTTACTGGGATACCTGTGGTAGCCCAGTCATAAAATGCCTTTGTTTTTTTGTCGCCTTTTTTTTTTTTACTGGGATACCTGTGGTAGCCCAGTCATAAAATGCCTTTGTTTTTTGTCGTCTTTTTTTCTTTTTTTCCTCCGCCACAAAATGGAAAAATTGCGCAATAGTACCCAGTGGTCATTGGGATCTTAACACCATGACGACAACTAACTGTGATCCAATGAAGTGTTCACATGCTGATCACGCGTGTTATCTTGATGATGATTGACGTTGTCATGACGAGCCACGGGATTTTTGCGTGTAAAACTCTTTTGTCAGTTGTTTTGCATTTCAACGTGTTTGGATTACGATCACCCGGAACATCACGGCGCAAACGCTCAAAATACTTACAGACGTATACACAAGTCGTATTGTTCGCGGCCAATCCACGCAAAAAGATGTTATTGAGCGGTAATTTGGAACGGATTGAGTCGCGAACGCTTGAAAGCCATGAAAGCCTTGAATGCCTTGTATGCTAAGTATGCCGATGTCTTAGTTGAAAAACGTTCACTTGTTGTAAAAAGCAAAATCTGAAATCTGAAACCAAATTGCATATACTCTATGCAATCTATTGAACAACGCTACTACCGTGAGACTGAAGAACATAACTATATGGGATGCAAACTGCTTGTGAAGAAAGACGACATGTTGGATTCACTTGATGGCAAGGAACGTAGCTACGATAACAGTACAAATGGTATTAATTTCACGATCAGAAAGGTGAATCTTATGTTTGTTTTCATTGTAGTTGTATGGATATTCTTTTTTAATAAATACGTGATCCAAAACCCTGTGTTTTTTTTGTGTATAATGTTGTTATGTTAAATATTGTTTACGCAATTGTCTTGTCACAAGCGGCCCAAGCTCACGTCTCGAGAAAAAGCCAACGATTAATTCATGAACGCGTCACGCGTTGTGTGACTCGGTGTTAAGTTACGAGAGGAACTGCACGTTATAAGGAATAGTACAGGGAACGAAGTATGGTCGATTTACAACGATACATATTTCGAAATATGAACATTTTTCTCGTAAAATCAATAAAACTTACTCATACCCTGTGTATCCGTTGTATTTTCTGGCGATTTCTGCCGTTTTAAGCTTGCTTTACCATCACTGTTGTTCACATCATCTACTTTTATTACGTTGATAAAATCTGTACAGACATCACATCAACCAACTCGTGCGCAAAGTAAGAAGACTATATTGAAGGCTTGAAATAATATTGCGATCGATTTTCATCAAGAAATGGGCCAGGAATATTCCACAATAGTGCAAATAATCGTGAAGGCGGATTGCAGAAAAGCGATTGCGTGACGCTCGATAAGCTGTAAGATGGCATGTTATTATATACCAGACGTAAGAACTCTTCAGATTCTTAGTCTGTATTTTGTACCCACTCTGCAGTCTGCAGTCTATATTTTGTATCCGGTCTGCAGTCTGCTGTCTGCATTTTGTACTAACAGGTATCCGTGGCACCAATACAGTTTATTTTTGGTTACATTTATTCGCAAAACACACATAATCCACCACAAAATACCTGCGAGTGAGGTAATTCGACATTTTCGTTCTTTCCCACATTAATATTCTTCTCTCCTTTTGTAAGAATGTAGACATCAGTCACAATTTTTCAAGTAATCCACCCACCCTAAAAAAAAAGGAACTCTTGCACGCATAGCATTCAGGGTTTGAGCCAGGCCGCGCCATTGCGCCAATCCCGCACTGCAATTGAAATTGTCCCTTAAAAAAACGGTCAAGGGGACAATTTGTCCCCTTCAAAATATAGGGAAAAAACTCGAAAGGAAGCACACACGAAGAGTTTTATCTCGGTTCAGAAATTGCAAGCTAAAACAGAACGTGGAAAGTATATTTTCTTGCACGTTTAAAGTTCATTCTAAAGTCACGTTTCAGTCACACTTTACTGAACACGTACGTCTCATGCTCAACCAAGCGTGGTGAACGCACGTGGCAATCTTTACTACGCTTTTCACAAACATGCGAACTCAAAAGTTCAAAAGCCGCCTTCACAATTACGTTTTTCGCTGCCCTCAATCATAATTACGATCACAAGCAACGAACCTTGAAACACAGAAACACGCGAAACGGATTAAAATCCACCAATGACAAATCACAAACCATGACCCTTTTGAACCTGTGAAAGTAAAATTTTGTTTCCTAAGAGTTCCGTTAAGATGATTGACGGCAGCGACAAAACCCAATCGTCAGTTGGCATTTGAACTTCAAAATTCGCATGTTTGTGAAAAGCGCAGTAACATGTCACATCGAAAACGTGTTCGAACATTAGAAAGCTTTTTCGCTCGGAATCGAAGCCAGAGTGAATCAGAGAAAAATGATGCAGAAGAAGAACAGTGTATTAATCAGGAAGAAACGAATGAGGATCGAAGGAAACCGAAAAAATCACGAACTTTCTTGAAAACTTGGTTGCGAGATCACACATGGTTGCGCTATGAAAAAGAGGCGATGTTCTGCTATTTTTGTCGGAAATCTAAGAAGACAAACCCCTTTGCAACGGCAGAAGGGTGTACAAATTTTAGAACCTCAACTCTGCAACAACTCTTTTCGACAGCCCTTGATGTTTGGGCTAGAACCAACTGAAGAATTAGTACATTTACGTTTACCAGTGATTAAGAAAGGAATTGAAGTTTACAAGGCGATGCCGGAACGAGATTCTGCTGTGTAATGTTTTGAAGTAATATATCAAACACGAGGAAGAGTGTTTCATCCGATATCCAAACACCGAGAAGTGGTTGAGAAAACGAGGCGCAGCCGAGTTTTTTTTAACCAACTTCAAGGTGTTTGGATATCGGATGAAACACCCTTTCGAATGTTTGATATAGCTTCTCAAACCATTAATAATTCTTGGAGAAAATCAAAGCAAAAGTTCACCAGATTTTATGATAATTAAGATCACATATCCAAACCTCCTTCACGGTTGTAATTTCCTTTGTTTTCTCAGCATGAATTATTAATGAGTTTGAGAAGTATAAAGCATAGTCATTGATCCTCTGTTTAAATATGACGAGAAAAAGAAATTTGACATCAATAACATAACTTTTCTTTTTTGTATCACTTTTCTTGTATTACAAGGATCAAGTAAAAAAAATGTTTTTGTCGGCTTGCCTGTATGAATGTAAAAAGAGAAAATGTCGAATAAAAATTAATTTGTCTGTCCCCCTAAAAATGAAAATGTCCTCCAAAATTTTTGCTAAGGGGACAAATTGTCTCCCAGTGATCAAATACTAGGTACCGTATTTCTTCACCTATAAGCCGACCTCGGCTATGAGCCGACACCCTAAAAGTTAGAGACCTTCCAACAGACTCGTGTTATCCAAAAGAAAAAGCAAAACCATCGGCTATAAGCCGAGAGCGAAATTCTTGATTATAACCGGCCATTTGAGTGTGCGGATCTCACGGAAAAAATTGGGAAATGGCTCAATGAACACAAAAGCTAATGAATGAGAATAAACCCAAAAGAAAAAAAGGCGAATCAGTGAAGATGTAAATACTACTACGCGACTGCAGAAACACAACAGTTACTGTAGCCTGACAAACATTTCAATCGAGTATCTCTTTCGTCATTGTTATTTTTCTCATCATGTCAGAAGCACGCCGCTTTTTGTAAACTATAGCTTTCAGGATAAAAGTTATCGCGGAAGACGAAGCTGTAGAAAACAGCTCGGAAATCGCTCGAGATTATGGACTTAGCGAGTCCGTGGTGCGACGCTGGAGACGAGACTCGGCGACTATTCTTTCTGGCAAGCTTAAGATTTCGGCAAAACGTGCAAAAATAGGCCGTTTCACTCCCAAGCGTCCCGAACTAGACGAGCAAGCGATGGAGTGACTTTCACAGCAGAGAGACCAAATATTTCATTAGTAATGTGCGATGAGGAGAGTTTTTGCCGAGTTGAGTGAGATCGTCTTTCAATGCATGGGAAGCAAAGAATCTGATTGGTGGTCAGAAATACGTTGTTATCATGTCAATTTAAAAGCACATCACGTAAAGAGCGCTGCAGTCACGAAATTTATGGTCATTTCGCATTAACATTAAAATTTGTAATTGTTTTGAATTCCAAACCCGCGGCTATAAGCCGAACCCCGTTTCTTGTGAAAAAATTTTCAAACTTTGGTGTCAAATACTGAAAAATCGCTCGGCTTGTAGGTGAAGAAATACGGTAAGTGTCTACGGTAGTATTTTCTTTTCTTATATAATGCTATGATTCCACAAAATGTCATGCAACTGTACACAGTGAATAGTCTTTCCCCTTTGTAGGAAGTTGGAAAAGTGACACCATAGCCTCCTTGAAATACAACTTTCCTGTTAAAGTCTAAGCAATAAGAAATGATGTCTGGTTAGCAAACTGTTTTTCCTTTGACCATTTCCAGTTAAGTGGATGTTCATAATTTTGCAATGTTACTATGATTTGGTTTAGTATTGTCACTTCAGAGAGACCTTTTCTAATACAGTTATAGAACTTATGCAGTATTTTTAATAAACTTGTTCAAACCAAGTATTGTTTTTTTCATAAAATAGATGTGGACAAGAAAAATAATAAAAAAGAGAAGGGGAAGAAGAAGTGGAATGGTGAAGGAAAGTAAACAGTAACCTAACAACAACTGACATTACAATAAACTGGGCTAACATTTGTTTTAGATGCCATTTTCCACAGTATTTAGAAAATCTTTAATTTATCATGCTCATGCGAAAAGAAGTTAAAATTAAGAAACAGTATGGGGCCCAAGAAATATTTTTCAATCTGTAACAAACAGAGATTATTCCATGGAAAGTGTGCACAAATGAGATTTATTGCATCAAACAAAAATTAACATGTGAGCCTAGTGAACTAGTGAATTTTTTTGATCAACGCAACAAGTGGATAAAAATTGTTCAAGCATTTTCCATGGTATGATGCTTCCATTTCATACATACCAAAATTTTTTCTAACTTTCCAACAAATATTGGAAGCTAACAACTGTGAAAATACATCGTTTGTTTCATTAGAGCCACAAATGATACTACTAAACAGTGTAAATCCTTATTTGTATTCAAATAAATTCTATTTCTTAACAATTCTCAAATAGAAGATTAAATGATTTTTCAAAGATTTAAAGGTGAGGAGGAAAAAAAAGGTGATACTATATGATTATTTTTGACTGTTGACAAAGAAATTAAAATTTAATATAGATCAAATAAAAAACCCTTTGAAGGTCCATTGCAACAGTTTCCAGCACATACACATATACAACGACTGTTTTATTTCCAATCCAACAAAAGCTGCCATAAGCAGGCATTGAAGCAATTTCATTATTGTATGTTTTCAAACTGAAAATATTGCTAAAATACTTGGTTATAAGGCACATCGTTGTTTGAGGAGTAAAGATCGGTCAAGTTTATTGGAAATTTTTTCATAAACTAACAAAAAAACGAAAAAGTCGCGTATTGATTTTAGTTTACCGTTAATTAACAAAAGCAGAATTGTCGCACACGCGACCACGCGCACAAACAAAAGCCTTGATTAAACAAAAGCAAAAGGTCACACACATAAACAAAAGCCGAAAAATGTCACACATTTAATCACAGTGATAAACAAAAGGCAAAAAAAGTCACACATTTAATGTAACCTTTCGGTACACATTAATTTTTAGCCTTCCCTCTCGGGAAACATGGTTTTAAAGTATAAAAACAATTCGATCAACAAAATCAGTAGTCGCAAAATTACTTCACCTGGTGAACATTATCTTGCGAAGTCCGACATTCAGCACAATCATGCCAAACACTCGCTGTCATTCTTACGATCTCAACTTTAAGTTGAAAATCGTAATTGAAGCTGAAGCTGTTAACAACAATCGAGAGATAGCGAGGGAATACGGAATTTCCAAATCAATGGTTTGGAAGTGGCGCAATCAGTAGGACATCTTGTATCACCTTGTCAAGCGCGCTTCCATGGGCCGTTACCGACCAAAAGATCCCGAACTTCATCAACCGTAGGCCGACTGGTTCAGTGATCAAAGGAGCCAAGGTAAGCAAATGCCTTCTTATCTAATACATTAAAGTTCACACGGCAACCAGCTGGACAATCAGACATAGTTTGATGCTACTCTGGTTTGCAGATTTAATGTATGTAACCGAAGTTACAATTCATAGACCAAACGTTTCGACACTCCTGTCTAGTACCTTCATCAGGGTTGATCTAGACGCTGTAACA
Organism: Pocillopora damicornis; assembly: GCF_964200805.1. NCBI lineage: Eukaryota > Metazoa > Cnidaria > Anthozoa > Scleractinia > Pocilloporidae > Pocillopora > Pocillopora damicornis. The sequence continues at coordinate 31,804,423 of NC_142671.1, forward strand.
AGAGGTCCTTTTATATGATCACTAATAAGCGGCTTTTTTTTTTCTGACGAGGTGCAAATAAGCGTCAGGAAGCAAACCACCATCGTCACGATCTAAACCTCCCCCCAAAAACATTCAAAAGGATGTCTTCAATGCACTTATAGCTCTCAAAAAGGATCCGGACAGGCTCGTATTATCTGCTGACAAGGGCAATTGTGTTGTGGTTATGGACAAACAGCAATATCACGACAAAGCTTTGACTCTGCTTAATGACAAGAGTACGTTTGCTGTCTTAAACTCTGATCCTACCAGTAAAACCTTAAAGAAAGTTAAAAAAAATGTTGCTTGATTTGCAGAAAGCTGGTAAAATTAGTGAATCTTCGTACAAAATGTTAGACAGTAGTGACGACTTATGTCCATGTTTTTATGGCTTACCTAAAATTCATAAACCGGGAATTCCTTTGAGACCCATTGTGTCTTTTGTTAATTCTCCGACTTATGCAATTTCTGGTTATCTTGCGAGAATTTTGACGCCTGTTGTTGGGAATACTGATTACACTGTCAAAAATTCCTGCGAATTTGCGGATTTCATAAAAGATAAAACTCTTAACGCTTGTGAAGAATTAGTATCTTTCGACGTTGTTTCGCTCTTCACTAAAATCCAAATGGGCAAATGGCTATACAAAAACTTTTCTCCGTAACCACCAAAAACCAGTTACATATAGTAACGCTCTTGATGAAAGGGAACCAGCGACTGGTTTTGCTGTTATTCCTTACATACAGGGTGTTACGAATTAACTTATTCTTCAACAGATGATCTCTTTATTCCAAGACATGATTACTACCATATTTCAGAGATCTAACTCATAGCCAATTGGCAGAGATTTTTCTGCATTTAAGAGTCGACAAGCTTCGCGCAGGGTGCATAGCACAAGAGGCAAGTGACCAGTTAAAAAATGAAGTATTGACATGCTCGCATGACACTCCCGCCATCTGCAAGCGATTTTAAACTTCTGTCTCCAAAGATCAGTTCTGGCCAGGATATACTTTAATGTTTTTTTGGCGATGTGATTTTGAATGTGACATTTCCACATCAGCGTGTTCTTGAGCTTTTGTAAAGCCGGAAGTCATCCTTCTCTACTGGAGCAGATAACTTCAGACACGTATTTCTCCAGAAGTTCGTCAGGTATACCCTTTCCCCTCTTTTAGTCGTATTTTTAAGCTCTGTACGATATTTTTTTAAATGTGACAAGGATCCCTTCAGATGCTACATCAAATTCATTCTTGAAATATGGAAGGTATTCTTAATAACTAAACCTTACAAAAGGCTTGAAAACACAAAAATTAAACCAGATTTTAGTGGTTTGTTAATACTTAAACTACTGTATTAACTTTACTGAATTCGTTTTACTCAAAAGCCTTACGTAGGTCAACATTGTTTCGTGTCTATTATATTAGAATATAATTTTTGCGTGAAAAACAAAATAATTGTTGAGTACATAACCATTACCTCCTCCTGAGAATATTAGAAAAGAAAGCAGCAAAAATTGGAATAAACATATCAAACTCTTTCCCCAGTGCGACGAACATTTGTTTTTCTCGGTTCCAGGTGTACGCAACCACTAACCCCACGTAATGCGCATGCTCTCCGTTGCGAATTTTCAAAATGGCAGACAGGTCAAAGAGGGAAATTAAAAAAACAAAGCGATTTTGCAACGAATTCTCAACATACACCCTCGTTAGAGAGGCGAATCCACGGAAGAAAGATACAAAACTGCATGATATTGAGATCGATATGATATTAAATCGATACCGAGGGCCCGTTTAATTGCCTTCCGCCACGATTATTAGCTTTCTTGACAGCTTTCTGAAGACAGAATACTTTCTTCCTGAAGACTTCTGATATGCGGCTATTGATTATTACACCTCGTATACCTGATTGCTCAAACACTTTGTTTACGATTGTTTAAAGGACCGACTCATGGTTCTCCGTCTTCGTCTTGACATTGCTTTGAAATAGTATAGACTATTAAGCTGAAACGAAAAATTAATCAGGGAAGTTTACGAAAAATCCAGCAAACAAGCTTTAAAAAGGCAATTATTTAGACTTCAAACTTCAACGAACTTCACAAATCTTACTTGTTTATCTTGTAAGTAAACGATGGCAGATTAATTCCCGAAGCGCTTTCTAAGTTTCCCGATCCCTCTCCTACTGCTTTCACGCTTACAAAACAGGAAATATCAAAAGGAGGAAGATACAGCTGTTTTGAAACGCCATTTGACGAAGGTAAATCTGCTTTTTGTTCGACACTTTACATATCAAAACAAAGGAAATTTGTTCCTCTTTTTGATTCTGGCGGTACATTTTAAATTTGCGCCTGCGTAAAAGAGATATCGCCCGAGACCCTTCGCTCGGTCGTGTTTTGATCAAAAACGCCTTGTTAATTTCACGCAACCGCTCGGAGAAAAGGTAAAAATGACGAGGGAAAAACTTTATCTTCAAGTTAGAAAATTAGCGAAATAGAAAGCCACAATATTATAGTTTAATATTTCAGAGGTACATTGAGTGCTTTTTCCGTAGAGAATCCGCACGATGGTAAAACATTCGAAAATTACACTCGATTTGAGTGGGGTGTTGAAGTGGGCGTGGTCACTACATTCATGTTAAGACTATTTGTACCCCATGAGTTTGATATGCTCCCCTAACCTGGGATGGCTCTTTTTTTTTAATGTCGATGAAATACCGGATAGAGTATTTTCTCTACTTATTTCTATTTAATTTATCCATCTAAAAGTCTTTAACTCTGTTCCCTTCGAGTACTTGTCATTATTTACTCTATCGGGGTCTTTTTTCCTGCAAGAAAAAATTTGAAATAACCCAATTTATTATTACCTCAATTAATATTTTGGATATAAAGAAAACACAATTACACCAAGCACGATATATAAAAATAATTGGCTATTACTTGTATCTCATTGGCAGAGAGGCATCTGTGAGATTCTATATTTTACACCAGAGAGCGGAGATAGTAACTCGTCAAAAAGGAAAAAAAAGTGTGCGTATTTATGTACATATATATATATATATATATATATATCTATATATATATATATATGTATATATATAAATATATATATATATATATATATATATATATATATATATATATATATACATGTATATATAGATAGATATTAAACTAGCCTTGATGTTCAAGGTAACAGAGGATCCCCATCCGGTCAACGACCAGTAAGTCATAACCATCCTCACATCTAGTTTAACTTTAACAATTTATGAAATACCTGTTCTCCCCGAGTCTTGCCGCTGGTTGTCAAACTCGAGTCTCACATCATCTCCAATCAGCGTAAACGAAGCCCACTCAGAGATTTTGTTCAAGGGGTTTTTTCTCATCCACTTCATGGCCTGATGAAGGGATTCACTGGCACTTCCACCTTCAATGAGGTGTTCGTAGAACCGACTCATCAGCTGCTCTGTTGCTGAGTCTGGAATGGCCCACAGCGCAACCAACACCGAGCGAGCACCGGATCCTAAGAACGCACGGGCAATTCCTATAACTCCCTCGGCTCTTATCTCTCCACTTCCACTGTGACAGCAGCTAAGTACCACCAGTTTAGCTCTGACTTTCACTCGTGAGACATCAGCCATCGTCAACATGTAAGCTTCCTTCGGTGGGATAGCGGTGGGAGTAGGAATGGAGGAGAGTGCAATTTCCCCTCTTTCCGCGTTACCATGGGCAGCAAAATGTATCAAGCTCACTGAACTTATCCGCTCAAGTACCGCCTGCTTCGTTGCTTTCTCTTCAACTAGAGGCGGAACACCCACCAGTCGTCCGACCATCTCCGCTTCCTTTCTTGCAGCTGGCAATGGTTGCAGCCAATTAACCTTGGGATTGCCTATTACCAAGGCACCAGTGTTGCTGTGATAGTCCTCTGGACTATCTTGAATGTTCTTGAGTGTTGTCAACGAAGGAATGATACGGATCTTATGAGTCTCTGACAAGTATTCGGCTCCCTCCTTTTCACTCAGGGCAGCAAAGGGAACTTTGTACAACCTGCGGTCAGGAACAATAATGACTTCAGGCTCATCAAGCAAATCATAAACGGGGGCAATGAACATTTTGTAACACAAATATAGACTTGAAATCACTTTCTCGTCCTCGTCCTCGTCCACGTCCTCGTCCTCGTCCTCCTCCACGAGTCGCAATCTTGCTGAGCTCTTTTGCGCGGGGGAGAGAGGTTGCAATTTAATCGTTTTTAAAGACCGATCTTCACAATCTTTAGTGGGCAAAATACCAAGACTCCGGAAATTATAATCCAAAAATTGACTCAAAGACAAATCTTTGGGTAACCCAGCCTGAACTAGATTCTCTTCTGGTGATACTCTTCTATAGTGAAGGACTCCACTTGCTTTCAAGATCCACAAATGCAGACGATTCTGAAAATAAGAAATGTACAGACAAGTACAGTTTCTTTTCTTTCTTAAAATGTCCTCCATGCCAAACCAAGATTGTCGATAAGCAGAGATGTGCGTTTCAACCGAGTACTTCTCTGCCATTAAGTCTGATAGGCCTCTAGCTCGACCCAACTCCTCAACATAAAGAGCATCCCGAGCATTTCCGGTGTCACAAAGCAAAGTACAAAGCAGCTTGTAGGGAAATATTCCTGTGTCCTCCAGAAATGATGTTTTGAACTGATCATTGGCGCCCAAGAAATATCTCAGCTCCTCATACTTTTCAATGCACAGATGAAGACACGACAGGGAGTCTTGGATTTTATTTTGATATAAATACAAAACGGCGTAACCTCGGAGGGTTTGAAACTCTCTTCTTCCATCTCCAATATCTCTGGATATGAATAAAGCTTTCTCCAAGCATGCTTCCGAAGCTTCACAATCACCAACAATGTTAAACAGAATTCCAAAGTTTCCAAGAACTGTTGCTTCCCCTCCCTTATCACCAATTTTAGTTTGGATGGCAAGCGCTTTTTGGAGATACTCTTTAGCCTTGTCGTATTGGCCAAGCGACGTAAACACACTACCTAGTTTTCCATAACATAATGCTTCCCCTCTTCTGTCGCCAATTTCAGTTGTGATGACAAGCGCTTTTTGGAGATACTCTTCAGCCTTGTCGAATTGGCCAACGGACAGAAACACAGCACCTAGGTAATCATAACATGATGCTTCCCCTTGTCTGTCGCCAATTTCAGTTGTGATGACAAGCGCTTTTTGGAGATACTCTTCAGCCTTGTCGTATTGGCCAACGGACATAAACACAGTACTTAGGTTTCCGTAGTCAGTTGCCTCCCCTTCTCTGTCGCCAATTTCAGTTATGATGACAAGCGCTTTTTGGAGATACTCTTCAGCCTTGTCGTATTGGCCAAGCGACCTAAACACAGTACCTAGGTTTCCATAACATGATGCTTCCCCTCTTCTGTCGCCAATTTCAGTTGTGATGACAAGCGCTTTTTGGAGATACTCTTCAGCCTTGTCGTATTGGCCAACGGACAGAAACACAGTACTTAGGTTTCCGTAGTCAGTTGCCTCCCCTTCTCTGTCGCCAATTTCAGTTGTGATGACAAGCGCTTTTTGGAGATACTCTTCAGCCTTGTCGTATTGGCCAACGGACAGAAACACAGTACTTAGGTTTCCGTAGTCAGTTGCCTCCCCTTCTCTGTCGCCAATTTCAGTTCTGATGACAAGCGCTTTTTGGAGATACTCTTCAGCCTTGTCGTATTGGCCAAGCGACTTAAACACAGTACCTAGGTTTCCATAACATGATGCTCCCACTCGTCTGTCGCCAATTTCAGTTGTGATGACAAGCGCTTTTTGGAGATACTCTTCAGCCTTGTCGTATTGGCCAAACAACTTAAACACAGTACCTAGGTTTCCATAACATGATGCTTCCCCTCCTCTGTCGCCAATTTCAGTTGCGATGACAAGCGCTTTTTGGAGATACTCTTCAGCCTTGTCGTATTGGCTAACGGACAGAAACACAGTACCCAGGTTTCCATAACATGATGCTTCCCCTCCTCTGTCGCCAATTTCAGTTGTGATGACAAGCGCTTTTTGGAGATACTCTTCAGCCTTGTCGTATTGGCTAACGGACAGAAACACAGTACCCAGGTTTTCATAACATGATGCTTCCCCTCCTCTGTCGCCAATTTCAGTTCTGATGACAAGCGCTTTTTGGAGATACTCTTCGGCCTTGTCGTATTGGCCAAGCGACTTAAACACAGTACCCAGGTTTTCATAACATGATGCTTCCCCTCCTCTGTCGCCAATTTCAGTTCTGATGACAAGCGCTTTTTGGAGATACTCTTCAGCCTTGTCGTATTGGCCAAGCGACTTAAACATAGTACCCAGGTTTCCATAACATGATGCTTTCCCTCGTCTGTCGCCAATTTCAGTTGTGATGACAAGCGCTTTTTGGAGATACTCTTCAGCCTTGTCGTATTGGCTAAGCGACTTAAACACAGTACCTAGGTTTCCATAACATGATGCTTCCCCTCGTCTGTCGCCAATTTCAGTTGTGATGACAAGCGCTTTTTGGAGATACTCTTCAGCCTTGTCGTATTGGCCAAGCGACTTAAACACAGTACCCAGGTTTCCATAACATGATGCTTCCCCTCCTCTGTCGCCAATTTCAGTTCTGATGACAAGCGCTTTTTGGAGATACTCTTCAGCCTTGTCGTATTGGCCAAGCGACGTAAACACAGTACCTAGGTTTCCGTAGTCAGTTGCCTCCCCTTCTCTGTCGCCAATTTCAGTTGTGATGACAAGCGCTTTTTGGAGATACTCTTCAGCCTTGTCGTATTGGCCAAGCGACGTAAACACAGTACCTAGGTTTCCGTAGTCAGTTGCCTCCCCTTGTCTGTCGCCAATTTCAGTTGTGATGACAAGCGCTTTTTGGAGATACTCTTCAGCCTTGTCGTATTGGCCAACGGACAGAAACATAGTACCTAGGTTTCCATAACATGATGCTTCCCCTTGTCTGTCGCCAATTTCAGTTGTGATGACAAGCGCTTTTTGGAGATACTCTTCAGCCTTGTCGTATTGGCCAACGGACAGAAACACAGTACCTAGGTCTCCATAACATGATGCTTCCTCTTCTCTGTCGCCAATTTTGGTTGTTACGGCAAGGGCCCTCTCAAAATATTCCTTTGCTTTCAGGCTTTCGCCAAGTTTATAAAGCATAATTCCATACCGTCTGTATAAGTCAAACAGTTTCCTTCCGTATCTTTCCGCACTTATGTAGTCAGAGATATGACGATAAGCGCTGAAAAGAATGGTATAGATGTCGTTGTAAAATTGTAGTAGTGCTGAATCAAATTGGTCTTTGCTGTTTTGATCGGTGCCATTTAGCAAAATCAAACATTCGCTGCATATCTCAATGGCTTTCTGAATGCGATCTGAGTTGAGCAAGAACAGGGCAACAAATAAGGCGAGGCTCATGAAAGGTGTCATGGCTTCTGCTGTTAGGTTTCCATTGCAATCCTCAACTGTTATCAGGGAAACATTATTTTTAGTAACACAATACTAAATGGTCGATAATCTTGATTAATAACGAGTCACTTCAAACAGGAACACACATGTTAAGTTACAAAAACGGGCTGGGTCGATTACACCCGGAAACTATTTGTAACAATCTGAAAGTGTTAGAATTCACAATATCCACTTAAAAACAAAAAAAACAAACAAAAAAGTGAAGAAGTCGGTTGGTCACCTTTCATTTTCCTCAAGTTGGGATTTTTGCAGAACATTACATGACTTTAAAGTCATTGGACAAAGATAAAAAAAACTGACAGACTTTGTCTTAACTTTTGCAATGAGAACTTTCCACATGCATAGTTTCTATAAACAACGGGGTAAGTTTTTGAAGAAACTTTGGTGGGGTATTAAAAAACTATTTGGCTTTACCAACTGAGTTGACAATGTAAATTGGCCATGATAATGAATTTCAGCCTTCGTTTACTTCCGTTTGAAAAATGTCATTAACCAAGTTCACTGTGCATTTGTCATGGAAGAAGCAAGTCCCATACATGAAATTTCAATTCCAATATTGGAACTGACAGTCAGTGTTATCTGCGTAAGGCTCTCCAGAATTATTGGAGAAGAATTGGAAATGACAGCAGACCAAGTTTACTACTGAACTGACTCAGCTTCCGTGTTGAAGTACATCAACTTTGTTAACTCGCAGGTAAGCGAACCGTAGAAACTAGACTTAACTCATTGGGTCACTGTCGTAAATAGTAGCGGAGCTCGCAGAGCGTAGCCCCAAAATTATGCAAAATAGAAGTAGCCCATCAAGCCGAAAAAATTTGGATGTACGACCGTTCGACCGTACGACCGTATAAGGTGCTTCTTTTAACATGCGTGGTCAACTGTACCGCGGGCACGCCAACGCCACGGCTTTGTCCAGTAGTTCAGTGGTCATTGCACTGGGCTGTGAGTTGGGCGACCCGGGTTCTAGTCCTGGCCGGGGCAAGGCGTTGTGCCCTTGAAACGTGCGAGGAAAAAAAAAATACGAGCTCCGCTTTTAGGCTTGGCTAAATCTATATATTATACTTTGACCTAGGTTTTTTGGTTCCTTCATCTCGTCACGTGATGTAAAAGAAACATTTTGCCCTTAGGTTGAATCATATTCCTACCGATTTCTGTCTTTCATCTTTTTGTGAGTGAACTTTAAAAGCCAAAAATCTATTATGTACATCCTCGATGTTGGAGCAGTCTGAAGATTAGTGAAAAGTCTTACAAACTTCAAAGAGAACTTAAAGATTATCCGCAAATGGGCTTAAAAGAATGACAATGGAATTAATTGTAGTTTTAAAACAGTTACAATTGGAATATAATAAATCAATGTTAAGAAAGCTCATACAGGTTATAAACAAATAGATACCAAATGACAATCGCATAAAAAAAAATAAATTACCAAGAGTTTTGGTTTTAATATTCAGTTTTTTCTACCTTTGTTCACATTTCACTCAGGTGATAGACAGTTGTGCCTGACTTAAACTACATTCATATTTGAAAATCAAAAAGTTTCATTGTTGCTAAGAATTTGTCACAGAATTTGTGATCGAACTAGAACTTCTGGTCTTTCTAATCGTATGAGGAAACTAAAAAAATTTCTCTTCCCAGTGTCTCAACTTTCTTAAGGCAGATAATTAGGAAACTGGAAACAGAAAGAAATGGGAAAAGAGAGTCCCTTCTTAATTGATAATGAAGCTCATTGATTCAATCAATGAAGAAGATTGAAGAATAAGAGGCTTGGTTATATCATGTATTGTGAGGTAAGGAAGCTACCTTTTCTCAAAGGAAACAAACTGCTGCCATGTGTCATAGCTTGACTCGCTGATTTGTTTTTGAGGCATTATTCGCTTTGATTAAAAACAAACAAAAAAGACAAGAATAAAATACAAATTCAGCTAATTAAAAATCCATGGAAATCAAAAGAAATCAGAAAGGAATCAGAAAGGAATAGTCTACAATATAAGTTCTAGTTTCCCCATTCTTAGTTTATTGATTTTGTTAAACCGGCTGTCAAAACGTATGTGCAATGCAGAACATTAGGATCACTCTATTTTATTTCTTATTCATGAATAATACAAGAATGATTAATGAGAAAATTGCTCTAGTTTTCTCGAGAACTATTCGACAGTTCAAATAATGTACCGTCCAAAATGTTTGTACTGGAAATTCCCTCGCTCGATTTTATTGAAACACCGTTCTTTTGGTTTATTACCGAGATGATCACAGATGTAAGTTATTGACATTCGGGAATATGGCAACATTTGCAAAGATTGTTCATTTTAAAAGCAATGAGCGCATTTATCAGACAAATGTCCCTGAAAACGAATATAGTAAATATAACTGTCCACATGATGCCCTACCGTCGATTGCATTTACCTTTCCAAGGTGATGTCACTAAACTTCTGGATAAAAAGAAAAGCCCGCAAGATTTGGCCGAATTACCCTTAATCTACCCCCTTACAGTTATGTTGGTGTTAATGCCTATTTAGTCACCGGAAATTCATTGTAAAGGACAATAAAATTTCTATTAGTTCAGCCAATTCCTTGAGCACGCAGATCGTCAAGTGATGTTCATTATGTTATTTCATAATTTTTCTTCCTGTGACAACTCGTTCTCCATAATATTCAGTAGAGTAGTTTGGTGGTTATTAGCATGTCGTCAATATGAGCGTTCACTTATCTCACGGACGGGCGGAGATTGTATGATTGGCTTGTAAGGGTCATAACTTTTTAGGGACTGGCCAAGGGGGGAACTGGTAAGTCTACTGTGGTAAGGGAAGTCATCAACAATTTTCGAGCGGCTGGAAAAGGTTTCTGTGGTATATTCCAGTGGTATAGCATGCACGATCCTGGTGCCGCTTCTATCGTGCATTCCTATTATGGATCAAGAATTGCAGACCTATCACGGGGACAGCTGTCTGCTTGGTTGATTGGGACGCTCGATTAATGCGAGGTGTCACCGTGGGGATGGGAATAACAGCGATGGCAAAGTAAGCTTAAAACGGCAGAAATCGCCAGAAACTAATATGGACACACAAGATGTGTGTACTTTTATTGATTTTACGTGTTAAATGTTGATTTCTTGAAATATTTCTCGTGATAAATCGACCATATTTCGCTCCTCATTCTATTTTTAATAACGTGTTCAACGCTCATAACTTCGCTCATAACTTAACACATAAGTCACACAACCCGTGACGCTATCATGAATCAATTGTTTGCTTTTTCTCGAGACGTGAACTTGGACCAGTAAAGGACATTCTGCATTATGAATATATCTTTATATGGGATTGATTTTAGTTTTTGATCACGTGATTGTTGAAACCATCAGTTTTTCAAATTAAACAATGCCTAACAATATCTTAACTACTGAGGTTGAAATATATTGTATAAAACCTTAACGGTTTGAAGAAAGAAATTTAACGGTGGAAATATAAAGCATCCGTTCAACGGTAAGATACGCTTATACTGTGAATGCAATAACAGTGAATTTAAGAAAGTTTCACTGCTCTGAGAAAATTAAACCATGTCTCTTAGTGAGCGCGCAGCCCCACAACTTATCTTCCTGTGCGAGACTCTGGGGCTTAAACGGAAAAAAAAAGAAACAGATTACGGCTTTAGAAAAATATGTACCGCAGAACCCGCCGTTAGTATCCAAAGGTTTAAGTGAAGGGTATTTCGACAATGAAACGCTTGTGTACAAGTGGAAATATGGCATTTCTAATTTAGTGCGATCTCTGAATCGCTCGTTCAACCCTCCTAAACAGATTCAAGTTGATAGCTGATGTAGAGTCATAACCACTGGAAAACCACCTGATCAAGCACCACGGATTTCCTTCAGCGAGGGACAGTCCACAACATAAATAAAGGTCTGATTTTAGTTTTATGATCATCAATTTCTCAAATTGAACGATACTCAATAACAGTAGTTAATGAAGATAAATCAAACGGTATAAAGCTACAGAGATTTAAGAAGACCGCTGGATAACGAATTTATTTCACTGTGGTGGCGATTCAATCGCGCCATCAATCTTATTCATTATAGGAAATGTCAGGCTTTAGTGTTTACCCCTTTGAAAGGTTTGATTTTTATCACAAGATCGATCCTAAGTTTCTTTTTTAACGCTAAGCTATCTTTGCGTGATAATGGACTCATTGTCTTCGTTACTTTTCATTTTCTAGCGGGTGTGATTTGCATGATCGAAGCCAAAAATACTAAAAAAACTTAGTGACTGTATTTTGGTTTGGCACGTCACACTTTTCTAACTAATGATGGATTTGAGCATCCAAAAATGATACATCTTACTTTGTTTATTCGAAAACGCCAGGCTTCAGTGTTCGTCCCTTTTAGTTCGTTAGGGTTTGCATCACGAGATCGATAAGATTGAGCGTACAACTAAAGCTTCTGTCTTTAAACAGTAAACTATCTGTGCGTAAAAACTGACCCATTGTATACGTGAACTTTTCATTTTCTTGAGGGTGTGATTTGCATGATCGAATACAAAAATAGCAACTGAGATAATTGATAAAAAAAAAAAAAAAAAAAAAAAAAAGAAAACGGACGGAGTGGATCTGTAATTTGCTTGAACATAACCACATCACTGGTCTTACCTTTGAAGGTGTTAATCCAATGACTGAAATATGGCAACAAGTAAATGAGGAGGTAGCTTGACTTTCAGTAATAATCAATAGTTATACTTAATAGTCCTTCATATTTCTTTTGAGAAGGGAAGAGAGGTGGGGGAAATGGACTGGACTACAGTTACGTTGTAGGATCCGCGCATCCGGAAGGGACTTTCCTGAAAACTCCCAATGGCAATAGTGCTTTTCAACCTTTTTGTTTCCTCTTTTCCTCAGACAATCGCAAGAAACTTGCAACTAGAGGGCACTAACACCCAGCGATCATTTGAATGATAAAAATTATATATGGCTTAGGTTCTTGCATGTCCTTAAAAAATAACAAACAATTGCCAGCTTGACAAGCTTGCTTCCCGTTTAATTTAGTATTGATGTCAACATTACCTGATTTCTCGAAATGCGAAGAAATTTCGTTTTCGGGGTGATGGCTTTTACGGTTAAAAGTTTGGCCATTTTACGCGTAACGGTTAACATCATTCCATGAGTTGTTACCAGAAATGTTTAACAACTCGTTCCATAAATTTTTTCCAGAAAAGTGTTTAACTGCTAATTTTTTTGGCCGTTTTACGCCTCACGGTTAATCTTATTAATTATTATTATTATTAACACTGTTACTGCCAATTTGTGATTAGGGAAAATGAAAACTGTGATTAAAAGTATTTAACAAAATTACTGAGAATAGGAACTGATCAATTATCAAATACGATCGAGAAAAAGATCAAAATGGTATGTTTTTTTTTTCCTGAAGTGATTCATTATGTACGAGACGTGAACCAGTGACTCTCATATCACGAAGTGTTAGTACAAATTATAAATATATCTCTAACCTTGCAGAAGATAGTGAGAGTTAAACTCCCCAGTTTTCATGCGACTTTCAAAACGGAATTCGAATACTAATGGCGAATTAATGAGAGGGGGATCTGGAGGGCGAATCAACATTTAGTCCGAAGATTTAAGTGTTCCATCTCAAACGAATGAATTTCGGTTTCGTACGTCACACTTTATAACCACTGCTGGATTGAACATATGTATAAAATAACTTGTTTCATTCTTTTTTCACAGGAAACGTCAAGCTTCTGTGTCCATCCATTTCGAAAATTAAAATTTCATTACAAGATCGATACCAAGAGAACCAAAGCTTCTTTCTTTAAACGGTAAGCTTGCTGTGAGCGATAATCAACTTTTCATACACTGACATGGAAAACCGATCAGCAGTTTACTCCGCAGTGAATCTATTTCGGTTTTGCACGTCACACTTTTACTACTTCAAATCGACCATATTTGGTTCCCCATACAATTCTATAGGACGTGTTCATTTCTTGTGAGTGACTACCGAGTCACACAACGCGTGACGCTTTCATGAATTAATCGTTTGCTTTTTCTCTAGACGTGAGCTTGGGCCGCCTCTGCTGACATCAGTAAAGGACATTCTGCATTATAAATATGTCTTGATATAGGATTGATTTTAGTTTTTGATCACGTGATTGTGGAAACCATCAATTTCTCGAACTAAACGATACTGAACAATCTTAGTTATAATGAGGTTGAAATATATTATATAAAACCTTAAAGGTTTTAAGAAAGCCATTTAACGGCAGAGATATGAAGCATCCGATCAACGGAAAAGTACGCCTATACTATGTATGCAGTAACATTGAATTTAAGAAAGTCTTTTCTATCAAGAGATTAAAACATTTCTCTTCGTGAGCGCGCAGCGTCATGACTTATCTTCTTACTCGAGACTCTGGCGCTTAGACAGAGAAAAAAACGGATTACGGCGTTTAGAAAAATATGTACTGTAGAATTCGCCGCTAGACAAAAAAAAAAAACAAACAAAAAAAAGATTTGTGCTCGTATGCCCGTCTATCGCGTCCTATTTAGGTCGAAATTTTCAACAGTTAGTGGTCATATGATAAAATGTTTATTGACTGAGTTTTGTTGGGCCGGACGGGAAAATATTAGGCTCTCGGTCACGAAGCAAGGACCTCGCTACGCTCCTACCTCTCAATCAATAAGTACACAGTATTTGGGTTTGTATGTCACACTTTTATCCCTAATGATTTAATTGAACATGAAAATTGAGAAGTGTTATTCTATTTTTCATGGGGAACGACAAGCTTAAGTGTTGATTCTTTTAAAGCTTTCATTTACATCACAAGATTGATCACAGTACAACCTAAGTTTCTTTCTTTAAACAGTAACCTATCTTCGCATGACAATCGACTTATTGTCTTCGTGAACTTTTAATTTTCTAGCGAGTGTGATTTGCATGATCGAAGCTAGAATTGCTAAAAAAACTGAGTGACTGTATTTCGGTTGAGCTCGTCACACTTTTCTGACTAATGACGGATTTCAGCGTCCAAAAATGAAACATCTTCCTCTTTTTATAACATGTTCAACTCTCGTAACTTAGCACCGAGTCACACAACGCGTGACGCTTTCATGAATTAATCGTTTGCGTTTCCTCGAGATGTGAGTTTGGGCTGCCACTGCTGACATCGGTGAAAGACATTCTGCATTATAACTATGCCTTAATATAGGATTGAATTTAGTTTTTGATCACGTGATTGTGGAAACCATCAGTTTCTCAAACTAAACAATGCCGAACAATCTTAGTTATAATGAGGTTGGAATATATTGTATGAAACCATAACGGTTTGAAGAAAGCGATTTTACGGTGAGGATATGAAGCATCCGTTCAACGCAAAAGTACGCTTATACTCTGTATGCAATAACAGTGAATTTAAGAAAGTTTTAGTTTCTCTGAGAAAATTAAAACATCTCTCTTCATGAGTGCGCAGCGTCATGACTTATCTTCTTATGCGAGACTGGCGCTAAAACAGACAGAAAAAAGAAAGAGATTACGGCGTTTAGAAACATATGTACCGTAGAACCCGCCGCTAGTATCTAAAAACTTAAGCGAATAGTATCTCGACCATGAAACATTTGTGTAGAAGTAGAAAACGGAGATTCAATTGGAGTTTACCGCAATCTTGGAATCGATCGTTAGACCCTCCTAAAAAGTGTCAAGTTAATAGCTAGTGGAGATCGTAGCCACCGGAAAACCACGTAATGAAGCACTACGGATTTCCTATATCAACGTGGGACAATCAAGTTTTATGATCATCAAGTTCTCAAATTGTACAATACTCAATAACCTTATTTTAGTTAATGAGGATAAATTATACAGTATAAAGCCACAGAGATTTTGAAGTTGCCGTAAAACCAATTTATTTCGCCGTGGTGACGATTCAATCGCGCCATCAACCGCTTTACCGAAGGACTAACACTCGAAACGTGACGTATCGCAAACATAAAGATCAAAAAAGTAGGTACTGGGCTTTGCCATAAGTGCCTTACCTCTCTACAGTTACTAAATAACTAAAGCTGATAAAAACCGAGTGACTAGGAAAGATTTCCAATCTCACTTACCAAGATGTTGACAGTGTGGCTGATGCTTTCAAAATGAAACAACAAAAATAACGAATTACTTTTCCCAACCTTCCTAACTTCCGCTGTCACAGTGTTTTAGGTATCCAGATCACGTGTGTTTAGGTTATTCCCTTCCCCCCTCTGGGCTTATCGAAATAGGGAAAGGGAAAAGTTTTAAATTGCATACTTCTTGTGTGCCCGTATGCCCGTCTATCGCGTTCCATTTAGGTTGAAATTTTTAACAGTTAGTGGTCATATGATAAAATGCTTATTGACCGAATTTGGTGGGGCCAGTGGGGAAAATATTAAGCTCAGGGTCATGAAGAAAGGACCTCGCTCCGCCCCTACCACTCCATCAATAAGCACACAGTATTTTGGTTTCGTACGTCACACTTTTATCACTCATGATGTAATTGAACATGAAAAATGAAAAGTGTTATTCTTTTTTCAACAGGAAATGTCAGGTTTCAGTGTTTACCCCTTTGAAAGGTTTGATTTTCATCACAAGATCGGCCACAGTACTACCTAAGTCTATTTTTTTTAACGCTAAGCTATCTTTGCGTGATAAAAGACTCATTGTCTTCGTGAACTTTTCATTTTCTAGCAGGTGTGATTTGCATGATCAAAGCCAAAACTACTAAAAAAGCCAAGTGACTGTAATTCGGTTTTGCACGTCACACTTTTGTAACTAGTGATGGTTATAAAATAATTGAGATAGTTCGCACGCTCTCATAGGTCAACTGGTTAGTTTAGATGAGAGTATGTAAACGCAGCTTGTTGGGACGTCACACTTTTAATATTTACCGGCGCAATTTGAAAACATTTCAAACTCACAGTTTTCCCAATACTCGCAAAGTAATTTCAAGTATAAGTGATAAATATCGGAATTGGAGAAAAATGTGCTAAGTTTTGATCTGGGGTTTGGCTTCCGTCTCCCCTCCTCAGTGAGGAACAAGAAGGAAGAAAAAGAGGAACTAGCACTTTGCCTGCCTTGATGATCATGAACTGTGCGGCCTCGTCGAGGGAGTTTAAGTGAAGACGACAAATATGCAACAAAATGCACAGTAAACATCGAAATGTAAGGAAACAAGGAAACATTTTGAAAAATCGTTCTACGCGCCCTACTTTCAAAGAAATCATAAAAACTATATATCACTGAAAAACTTATAAAGTATGGAACAAAAGTTTTTTTTCCCCAGCAAATTTAGTTTCAGTGTTTTCTCTAAATAAAGAGTAAATGAAATAAAAGTTTGGAAATTTGACCCGATCTTGTTGACAGTAACCTCAAATCAAAACTCACGATTTCAAGGCAGTAACAAAACAGTTTTTTGTTTCTGTCTTTGCTACATTACAAAAATGAAGAAGCCGTTTGTTCGTTACGGCTGAACGAAGACAAAAATCATGCTGCTTTAAAAAATGACATTTAGTTGCCCTTTTGGTGTGCCCTGAGCAGACGCCGGTCCCTCGTAAAAATGCCGAGTAATCAAGTCGATTTTGAAATTAACGCAGAGGTCACATAATCGAAAGAAGTCGGTGACGCTGATTGCAAAATGAGAAACTTTATAAAGCGAGACTACATTTTTAAAAATAAAAAAACAGTGACGTGGCTTGATTAAATTTCCTGAACTTAAGAGTCATCAGATATATTGACAACTTACATATTTAAACGTTAAGTCAAGTACATGCGTATTCAAAGTAGGGAAACTTTGCATCGATATTGGTTGAAAGCGAAGGTAGTTGATTAATTTATCTTACTTGACCAATACTGTTCCAATGCTGGACTCAAGCTTAAAGACCAGCGGTTATGTGTTATAAGTAGGTCCAAAATTAACGACCAATTGCCTAAATTTAGATAGATTTTGCCTTTTGGATATTTCTCAGATATCATTGGCTAATTTTCAGCTGGTTAAGATGTCACTTTTATACCTATGTATTTTCTACCTTTCTTTCACTTCATTCGCTTGCAGTTTATCACTTCCCTTTATCGGAATAGTAGTTGAGATCTCCGTGCTCATCTGATTAAGTTAACAAATTCTTCCAGCTTTTGCATGATTCAATTTTGATCTCTTCAGATTCACCGTAAAAGGAAATATCTCATTCAGAAAACAACTGGTTTCCTTGGTTTCCCATCCTGTTATCACTGAAAACTTTCCACTTGGATATTCTCTTCGCATATCTTTTTTTTCCTCTAATTGCTGCTTCCTGTTCTCTGTTATCGCACTTAGCTTGTTTTGAAGCCAAAACAAAGGTAAAAATACAAAATATGCCATCGACAGATATTGGCTACGTAAGTAATTAGAAAAAAGGCTATAAAACGGACAATTACAAAAATGCACGGTCGTTCAAGGCTACTGTTCCTCAATGAAGGCGAGGCCGATCTTCGACGAAGAAAATGGCTGTTGTACAGTTGTGTATTTTAGCGCTGTTTGTGGCTTCCACAAAAAGTAGCAGTATGTATAACATGTACTCCAACATGATCATACTCGATGACAAAGGAAATTACAATGTTTCCTACAACTACCATGGTGCAAGTAAGAACCACAGGTTGGGTTGGTTTCGGTGTTGCTGGAGTAGCACCAAATAATATCAGTAACTATGATGTGGCAATAGGGGGTGCGAAAGATGATGGAACAAGCTATCTGCAGGTAGGTCGGAATAAAAAAATGTAAACTATCTAAAATCAAAAGAAAAACGCGGGCTCGACACATGTTACGATTTTTGTCTGATTTCTTTCATTTAAGTTAAGACGCTAAATTCTGATCGCAAAAAATTTGTAAAATACAAGTGAAGAATTTAACTTACAAAGTATAGTGGAGATATGGACGCAAGTCTCTAAATTTAGAGAGAAATGGCATGTTTATTACTGGGATACCTGTGGTAGCCCAGTCATAAAATGCCTTTGTTTTTTTGTCGTCTTTTTTTTTTTTTTTTTTTTTTTTCCTCCGCCACAAAATGGAAAAATTGCGCAATAGTACCCAGTGGTCATTGGGCCCTCAACACCATGACAACTAACTGTGATCCAATGAAGGTGTTCACATGCTGATCACGCGTGTTATCTTGATGGTGATTGACGTTGTCATGCAAGGACAGGGCCGGGACACATGACGAATCACGAGATTTTGCTTATAAATCTTTTTGGTCGGTTATTTTGTATTTCAACGTATTTGGATTGCGATCTCCTGGAGCATTATGGCGCAAACGCGCAAAATACTTACAGACGCATATACAAGTCGTATTAATCGCGGCGGCTAATCCACACTGAAAGATGTTATTGAGCGGTAATTTGGAACGGATTCAGTCGCGAACGCTTGAAAGCCATGAAAGCCTCGAATGCCTTGTATGCTAAGTATGCCAATGTCTTAGTTGAAAAACGTTCACTTGTCGTAAAAAGCAAAATCTGAAATCTGAAACCAAACTGCATATACTCTATTCAATCTATTGAACAACACTACTACCGTGAGACTGAGGAACATAACTATAATGGATGCAAACTGCTTGTGAAGAAAGACGACATGTTGGATTCACTTGATGGCAAGGAACGTAGCTACGATAACAGTACGAATGGTATTAATTTCACGATCAGAAAGGTGAATCTTATGTTTGTTTTCATTGTAGTTGTAGGGATATTCTTTTTTAATAAATACGTGATCCGTGTCTTTTTGCGAATAATGTTATTATGTTAAATCATAGTTGGTTAAATATTGTTTACGCAATTGTCTTGTCACAGGCGGCCCAAGCTCACGTCTCGAGAAAAAGCCAACGATTAATTCATGAACGCGTCACGCGTTGTGTGACTCGGTGTTAAGTTACGAGAGGAACTGCACGTTATAAGGAATAGTATAGGGAACGAAGTATGGTCGATTTACAACGATACATATTTCGAAATATGAACATTTTTCTCGTAAAATCAATAAAACTTACTCATACCCTGTGTATCCGTTGTAGTTTCTGGCGATTGTTGCCGTTTTAAGCTTGTTTTACCATCACTGTTATTCACGTCATCTACTTTTATTACATTGGTAAAATCTGTACAGACATCACACCAACCAACTCGCGCGCAAAGTAAGAAGACTATATTGAAGGCTTGAAATTATATTACGATCGATTTTCATCAAGAAATGGGCCAGGAGTTTTCCACAATAGTGCAATTAATCGTGAAGGCTGATCGCGGAAAAGCGATTGCGTGACGCTCGGTAAGCTGTAAGATGACATGTTATTATATACCAGACGTAAAAACTCTTCAGATTCTCAGTCTGCATTTTTTACCCACTCTGCAGTCTATATTGTGTATCCGGTCTGCAGTCTGCTGTCTACATTTTGTACTAACAGGTATCCGTGGCACAAATACAGTTTATTTTTGGTTACATTTATTCGCACAACACACATAATCTACCACAAAATACCTGTGTGTGAGGTAATTCGACATTTTCATTCTTTCCCACGTTAATAATCTTCTTTCCTTTTGTAAGAATGTAGACCACTTACAATGTTTCAAGTAATCCACCCACCCTACAAAAAATAACTCTTGCATGCATAGCATGCCTATGTTTTGAGACAGGTGTATGCCCTTGGCCAGACTTGAGCTCACTATTTCAGTATACTAGTCCGACACTCGTAGTATCACTACACTTGATTCCACGGATCCAGTACCATCCAGGTATCCCAGTTACCCTGCTCACAGGGTCCAGTTAATGTCAGAAATGTAAAAGGACAACAGAAAACCAAAAAAAAATTCAGAAAATAAACGACACTTTGACAAAACAAACAACAGTAACAAAACAAATGATAGTAACAAAACAATGTATGCCTTTGCGAGGAAAGTTTTGAATTAACATGATAAAGTTGATGATGAAGTGTAGGTTTCTCCCATTGAATGTGGATAGCTTCTTTGATTTTACGTTGAAAAGTTGTGGAAGCGTGATCTAAGATGTTAAAACACTCCTCAGAACAAAGAGTGCGACATTGTGGAGAATGGTGTTGACATATGAAAATGTGAGAGGTCCTATCACTGACCAAGTGCTCACGTGCGCATGTGGATAAACGTCGAGAGGTTTCACCGACAGTGCAGGCAGTACAGCCGGCACATAAAAATTTGTAAACCACACACGTATGGAGCCCACAAGGGATAGGATCTTTCACACCAAACATTTTGCCTATTTTCAAAGATGAAAAAACCAACTTGATATCGATGCTGTTACAAAAACGCTCAGCAAATTGGTGAACCCTTTTTTTACGTAGCAACAGAAAAGGAGCCAATGTAAGGTAATTAGCTAGCGTGAAGCTAGTCTTACCGAAAAGTTCGAGTTAACTTTTCGGCAACACTAACTTCCGATATCACAAACTCTCAAAAGAACTCACGAAAGGAATCAGCACAATTTTTTTACTAGGTTGGTAAATTTTAATGCAAACGTTCAAAATGACAGTTTTAAAAACGTTTTACGTAGGCTCTCACAAAACACAAATAGCTTCTCATTCGAAGCACCCATGATAGCTATGAAAGACCGAGATTTTGTATATTTTTAAGTATTATTATACTGTATGTAAATTTGTAAATTCGTTTGTCACTTTTATTCGTCAATGAACCTCATTTTACTGACCTGTACTGAATTCAAACACCATAGGGTGATTTTACAAATTATTTTGTTTATTATTTCACATGGCTGCTGCCGCTTTTGTAACCTGCATCACTAGATAAAATGATTGATTGATTGGTTCACGCGATTTTGCCGTAACGCGAACTCCCGAAGACACGATTTTGCCATTACACGAACTTCTGGTGACACGAACTCCCAATAAATCCAGTTACCAATAGTCGATAGTACTTCAGCGCCATCATTACATGTCATTCAAAATCAAGACATACAACATTTGAAAATGAACGCAAAATGATGGATTCATTCGCCAATAATAAAACTCTTGAAATCAGATAAATAACCTATTATTTTCAATTTACCTAAAATAAAGCCTCATACGTTTTCAGGAAAATGTTCCAGTTGTCCGTCTTTCTCCTTACAACTGCAGTAAGGAAAATTACAACACATTTGTAATCTTGGGTAAAACATATTTTTATAACCCAACTGACCGGGGACATTATGAATTCCTCTAATATGTGTTTTTAAAGCCGGGTAAATATTTTCCATAACCGCCTTGTAATCTGGACTGTTTGAAGCAAGTGGCGAACTTTCTGCGGGATCATCTGTCATATCGTAGAGAAGAGGTGGATTTTGAACTTCGACAAGATGTCCATGACAGCCGCAAATACCATGCCTACTACACATTTCAGTTCCCTCAGTCCATTTAGCCGTCATAAAGTGTGCCTTCCAAACAATGTCACTGTCCTTTGGATGATAACGAACAGCATGGACCTGATTTCCACAGTAATGGAAAATAAATTCATGGGAAGATTCCTCTGTCTGGTTCGTCAATAGCGGTAAGAGATCTTTTCCGTCAATAACTCTGTCCTGTGGAAGGTCTGTGCCGGTTAGTTTGGCAACTGTGGGTAATAAGTCCATAGAACTGGTGAGTTGATCAATTGAGATCCCAGCTGGAATGTGACCTGGCCATGACGCTATTGTAGGCATCCTCACACCACCATCCCAACATTGCCCTTTGCCTATGCAAAAAAAAAAAAGAAAAGAAAAAAAATTCTCATAAAACTTTTTCAAATACAGATGCATTAAATTTGAATGATTAACCTGGAATTGGGGAAAATGAGTATAAACAATTTAAATTTGTGCCCTTTGCAATACACAAAATACTTTCATGGGCAAAAAGTAATAAACTGGATGCAATTAATACATATAACTAAAAGACTGAATGAGTTATCTACTCACTAACTGAATGGACTAATGAAGAATGAAAGAATGAAAAAATAAGAGAATAGAAGAATGAGAGCTCAAAGGAATAAAAGAATAAAAGAGTGAAAGAGCAAAGGAATGAAATAATTGAAGAATAAAGACATGAAAGAATGAAAGAATGAAAAAATTACAGAATGACAGAATGAAGGAATGAAAGAAGAGAATGAAACAATTAACCCTTTAACTCCCATGAGTGACCAAGAAAGAATTTCTCCTTAGTTTATTTATACAATATCATGCAGACAAATGATGAGAATAAAGAAAAATATCAATTATGGGAGTACTAATTGATCTGATACCAAATTCTCCAAACTAACATAATGAGAATCATTTGGCAGACAGTAAGGAGAATTACTAATGAGATCTTGGGAGTTAAAGGGTTAAAGAAAGAATGAAAACATGGAAAATGAAAGAATGCAAGAATAAGAGAATGAAACAATTAATGAAATAATGAATGAAAGAAAGAAAGAGAAAATAAAAAGAATCACAGAATAAAAGAATGAAAAAGTGACAGAATGAAAGAATGACAGAATAACAGAATGAGCTAAGTTAGCAATTAGAATAAATTGAATCATAGAAACAAACAACAAACAAACAAACAGATAAACAAAACAACAAAAATTACCACACTACTTGCTGACCACATCCCTTGTCTTTGAGTTAAGCAATATGGCTTACATAAGGGGGGCAAGTTTCTAAAAAAAACTGTGATCCTGTATCAGTGGGAGAGTATAACATGGTAATATAGTATTATCAACTAAGTTGATGATGTGAATTGGCCATTAACCCTTAACTCTTAGATCAAATTTGTAATTCTTCTTACTGTCAACCATACTATTCTTGTAATGTTAACTCAGAGAATTTAGTATTTGATCAACTAATTATCCCCAAATTGGTATTTATCTTTATTCTCATCACTTATCTGGTTGATATTGTATGGATATTGTAAGGAGAAATTCTGTCTTAGTCACTCATGGGAGTCAAAGGGTTAAGAGTTTCAAAGCTAACATTTTGAGCATAAGCCCTTTTGTCAGAGAGTAAGCACTTTGTCAGAGAAGAGTCAGCTTTGAAACTCTTAACGGCAGCCATTACACGGCTTACAATTGATTTTGGAAACTCAAACAACCAAGAACAAAGAACCAAATTATTTCTCCAAAAAAAATGATGGGGCATTACTAAAATTGCATGCAAGTGTTTATCTCTCTTAAGTTTTGGACTATATACACTAATTAAAAAAAACGCAAAAAAAATGCTAAGCAACTGCTAGGCATTATTCCCCTAATTGGTGACTTATGCCATAAATTAGGTTGCCAATTTTTTTTCCTTGCTATAGACAGCAAGACTGTTTCAGCTTGACTAAAATTCAAATCAAAGCTATCATTTACACACAACAGATATCTGTGCATCATATAATTTTTGTTATTCATTTACCTCCTTTGTAAATACCCTTCCATCCACTATGGTAATCCCCAGATGGACTTATTTCTTCTAAATGAGGTCCATTATCAGATGTGAAATACACAAATGTGTTTTCCCTCAAACCTAGTTCCTCTAAAGAAGCCATGATCTGACCCACACTCCAATCCATTTCCTCTACATTGTCACCATAACGACCATGAACACTATGATCAGCAAATGGCTTTGTAGTGAACAAAGCTGTATGCACTTTGGCAAATGACATGAACAGGAGAAAGGGGTTGTCTTTGTTCTTATGGATGAAGTTCACTGCTTCGTCAGTAAACCGTGCTGTTAGATTTTCTAGAACAACTGGTTGCTCTATAACTTCAAAGTTTTTCATCAGAAAGCAGTTGAATCCTGCAAGAATGATCAGGCCCGCCGATAGTATGAAACAAATAAAAACAGTTATTGCAAGTAAGGAAAAGAAAATTGACTTGCTTATCAAACTGTTTAGGTAGCAGATGTGTAGTGTTAATCCAATAATTGTTGCTGCAATTAGGATATTTGTGGGTCTGAAGCCTGGGATGATGTGCTCTATAACAAAACTCCCTGGCTCACAGTCTCTCAAGTTGGTAAGAGGCAGACCATAGTAATAGTAAAAACCTTGCCTTAGTGGGTGGTAGTGAAAATCAGAGCATGTCGAGGAATGCAGTCCCAGATGCCATTTTCCAATCATACCTGGTAAAACAGAAATTGCAATAGAATTCTTTATTCAATCATTTTAAAAACAAGTATATAAAGTTTTGCTGAAATATGACCAGTTATTATACATAACACATTGAAAATTTTTACTAGGAATGCTTCTCAAGCCAAACTTTGTTCAACATGGCCACTTTCATTAGTAAAACTTGGGCATCTGTTTCAAAGGCAAAGGATGTGGGAAACTACACGATTTAAAGCCTTGACACCCTAACATCAATATACATATTCTCCATACTGTTCTTTGTACAATCTCTAAGGTGCTAACAAGGAGAATTTGTAACAATCAAGAGCTTCTGTAGTTGGTGATCATTTCCTTTTTTCTCGTGACCGTAATGTGCGATTCAGAGCTGACATTGTAGGGGGGACATTAGATGCTCATCTGTCCTAGCCCCAAATCTTATTGTAGTTGGAATACAAAAATTGAGGAAAATACATGTACCCATGAATAAAGCGCGAAACATTTGTGAAAAGCGAAACAACGAAAGGAATAAGCCGAACATGTCGTTAACAACGGGTTTATGTTCGCTAATGAGAAATGATTGCTCAAGAGCGTACCTGTTTTGTAGCCAGCAGCAGACGCAATCTCGGCGAATGTTGTTTCATTTGGAGGCAGACCGCCAGAGGAGGCGGCAAAAATGAACACTCTTATTTGTCCCTGATCTGAAGCCAGTCCTGACCGAATGGGATATCTTCCTGTTAGAAATGCTGCCCTGTTTGGCGTACAGATAGAATCTGGCGTTACATCATGTTGCAGACGAGCTCCTTGTTCAGCCAACCGATCGATATTCGGAGTTTTCATCGTATCGTTGCCGAAGCAGCCCAGATCAGCGATTCCAAGGTCATCCACAAGAAACACAAGAACGTTAGGCTTTGCAAATGCCACGCTGAATATCTCAAGCGAGAAGATTACTGTCAAACAAGTGGCCCACATCCTACTGGCAATAGTGGCGATGGTTCGCAAAGCACCTCACCCCTGGTGGCGTATAAGATTTGTCACGCAATCCTTGTTTAAGCATTATAGGATGCATCCTCGCCAACACTTGTCCCCCCGCTCCCCTACCGCTGGGGAAAGGCCAGGGATTGAGTAAGCAGGGAGTTTAGCATGATTTTAAACATGAACTATCACCCGTGATTTAAAGTTGACCCACCCGGCCCTGGAGAATAAGGCGAGAGCCTGAGAGTGAGTGGCTTCCATCTTAAAATCAATGGCAGAACGAAAATTAAAAGCATTTCGATGCTTTTCCGGTTTTTAAATTCGTCACTCTTGCGTTTTTATCATTTTATTTTTAAATAGCCCTGGCCAGTATTGCATATATTGCCTGTGCAAGCAATTATAAATCAACAGTGCAAAATATTCTGTTTCCACCTCTCGTATGTTGGACTTGATATTACTCATACGGGAGCAAGGTTATGTCGTATGCACAAGCATTGACGACCTGACTGATTTTTAACCCTCAGTTTCTCACGTCGCAATAAATATTACGCTTTTTTATTATATGAGTTCTGTTGTCACTTTACGTACAGCGGATAATTAGTTCAAGTGCACTTTTTACAGACTTGTTTGAACAGAAATATCCACGGCGTGCATAGTTCTTGAACTTCTCTCTTGTCACAAAAATCATAGCATGCTTCCGCAAAAGGTTTAGGCTTAATTGTTGGCAGTTCCAGCGGCTTTATTGCTCGCAAATTCAATTAGCTCCTGGGAAAGCCATCCTGAAGATCCATCTTTTTGGCCTCGTCCTGCAGTTCAATAACGTCCCCTCTTTCCATGAATACCATTTTCGTTAATCTCAAAGGAAAGTAGGTAGCCGTTAGCCGTAAAATGGTCGATATTTCAGCCGTTCGCCGTCAAAGCCATCACCCGGTTAAGACCCCCCAATAAGGCATACCTGTTGGAAGCTCAACTCCAAATAATCTCTAAAACGGATTCTTCTACATTTGGATTCGTGCACTGATGTTAATTTGTGACTATTATTATTTTATCTCAAAAAACCTCCCTTAAACTTTCCTCATATTCATCGATAACGACA
Source organism: Pocillopora damicornis (assembly GCF_964200805.1). Taxonomy (NCBI): domain Eukaryota; kingdom Metazoa; phylum Cnidaria; class Anthozoa; order Scleractinia; family Pocilloporidae; genus Pocillopora; species Pocillopora damicornis. The sequence goes on from NC_142671.1 coordinate 31,831,068, forward strand.
AATAAAACCATGAAGTACAATATCCTAATGACTTCCGCCCTTAACTGTTAATAGGCCTGAAAACAAACTCGAAAACATCTATGTATATAACAAGAGGCAGCATATCTGGACGTATAACCAGAAACTTTCAACGACGAAACATTCCTCTTTTTAAAACTGCAACAGGACAGAAAACGTTCATTATAAAAGTGTATCTATCTGGACCAAGTTAGATCCAAGCCTTAAATTATGTAAGAGTCCCGCTTCCTTTAAGAGAGCTCTAAAAAAATCACCTTTTGAATGAATTTTTAAACTGACCGTATTTTATTTAAAGATATATATTTCGTATTGTATTGTATGTATCTTAATTTTGTAATCCAATTTGTTCACCGAAAAGCCCCAGATGGGGATGTGTTCAATAAATGTATGTAAACATGGAATCAAGAAGATATATTCTCTTTCGAATTTCTATTACTATTTCGTGTGCGGTAATGGCATTCGTTAAAATTATCGTTTTCCTCGTTGTAATTATTTTACGTGACCCGTTAAATTCGGCGATTAACTTCGATAGGACACTGTGAATCGAAAAAGGGGGTTCTGACGGATCCCGTTTTACGCTCGAATTTGAAAAAGATGCCCGGATCTCGAATATTTTAAATTGCATTTTGCGCGTCACGAATTTAAAGGGAAAACTTCGTATCTCTCTTCTTATTTGTAACGTTTTAGGGAAATATCGAGCTTTCACGAAATGAAACAAAAACTCACAGTTCACGTATATTTCAGGAGGTAAATCACGCCTCACTGGTTTTTAAATTCATGAATCACGCTCGCCTTCGCGTCACGTAGAAACCCTTTGCTTCCCTCAAACAAGCCCCAATATGTATAAGGATGGGTGGGTGCTGCCAAAGACGCAATTTACCCAATGAAATATTGCCGATGCATTTTAAATTAAATGACCCTTTTAAACACCTTTTTATGATTCCGAAAGGTTAGTGTTCCACAGCCACCCACGACCTTGCGTGGCACGAATTTCACTTGGGATTGAATTGGAAGCGCACCCTTCCCAATACGTCCGGATTTCCGATTTCAAAATCTCGTCCAAAATAAGACAATTTTCCTGCCCTTGCGGGTTTTGACCGTGATCTTTTTCGGTATTTCGAAAGATTGCGTGTGGAGGTGTCACTACAGTATTATGTTGTATGTAGTTATGATCGACCATCTGTGGATGGTTGTGAAAGGCAGGCATCAAATACACTTGTTGGATACTGTAGTATATATAGCAACGGAGAAGAATTGCAAATATATTAACACTCTACAAAGTCGTGAGCGACAACGAAGTGTGTATTTCTTTTAATTTTACTTGGCGAGTCTAGAATGCTAATTCAGGCCTTCATCACGAAGACCAAATCGGGCGAGCTCGGATTTCGTAATCGGAAATCGACCTGAAATGAACTCCTTTCGACGTATTGCGTAGTGTACACTGGAAAGAGGAATTTAAGCATCTATGCCCTAATTAATAACCTAACATCCAAAGTAGAAATCAGGTATAGTCAGACTGGGTCAAAATTTAAAATGTTCTCAAGAATAGCAAACTCTGCAAATGTTGAAATTATCTGCCCGTCACTCATACCCAGACCCCTTGGGCCAGATTACATCCGGGGAATGATATCCTCGATTAAGGGGGTAAGTTTCTAAAGAAACTGAGGTGCTGCGACTGTGAGAGAGTATAGCAGGTAATTTAGTGTTAACAACAGAGTTGAAAACGTAAATTAGCCACCGTAAAGGGTAAAAAAGCTGACGTTTTGAGCGTTAGCCCTTCGTCAGAGCGAGCGGAGGAATTGTGGGTTGTGTGAGTTTCTATGCAGAAAGTGGAGCTACGCCATTGGTGGGAATATGGTAACGAGAAAACAGGAATAAATTAGTTGAATGAAAAGCGCTCGTTGATTTCGTGGGGATTAGGGGTGCCGATTTGGAAGATAAATTTTAGTTCTAGTGTTTCACGGCCGTTCCGAACTGCCTAGATGTGTCGATTGTCACGGTATTTAAGTTCCTGGTGGTGTAGCGTGTTTGGAACTGTTGTATTTCTCCTTTCCTAACAAAGTGACAATTTAAATAACCGAATGCAATTAGAGATCAAACAAAGCCGAAATAAGATAGAGCTGTTTCTTGAGGGGGATCTAAACATTGCTTTGCACATGATCGAAATGCAAAACTTTGCGGAGTGGACAAACACTACTTTTGCAGTCTCTCCCGATGGTTATCGATGTGTTAAGAGGCAACAGATTTTCTCCCAATATGGACAGTGGTTCTTGTTGTGCCAACATGCCATTATCCCGTACAAAGTCCTTTGAAGTTTTGCTAATGACTCTGTTTCCTTTAAAGCCACCCATCAATGGCAATAAACGCCCTTTATTTAAATATGAATATCTCTTTGTTCATTAATTAAGTTTCTTGTGTATCACGTACATCTTAGGTGCAATATCGAAACAGAGCTTTCAGTTGCAAGTAGGATACCCTTGAGTGTGAACCTCAAATTCTCCGAGTTATCTTTTCAAGTCTTATCAGATATTTGTAGAAGTCTTTGTTATCTTTGGAACCACCACCAGACGTAAGTGACGCTTACTGATCTACATATGATTGTTTGTTTTTCTTTTTATTGAAAGATTTTAGTTTCGTATTTATCTCTCTTTGACCTATGCCACAGTGCGTAGGATAACGAACCTTAACGCTTTCCACAGTGTCGAAATGCCAAACAGTCAGAAATCAGTCACAGAATTTCCAGGGAAAGATTCATTCAAACTTCTTAAAGTATCAGTTGTTTGTTTAGAAATGTCAAGCGATTCCAAAATTATTTTTGCCTTTTTGAGGAAAAGTTTTCCGAGCTTAAGCATACCATAAAACCGCTTCAGTCGGAAATGATCTCTGAGTGTCGAAAGTCTAACGATTTTACAGTATGCACAAGCTCAAAAAATCTGTCTAGAGAACCTTCGCAGGGAAATTCCGTGCAGGTTTCTAACTGCAGGGTGTTTAGTCCATTAAGAACCGTAACCCGCTAGCGAACATTAAACGGCTAGAGGTGTTAAGCATTTGGTGGCTGTCCGTGAGAGATCTTCTTCCTACCCACTCGAGGCGTCGGGCTATCCGTGGCACACTTACACTCATTCGTTCAAATATTGTAGCAAAGAGTGAATGGGGAGGGGGAAGGGTGGAGGAGGGTTATGATTCCGTTTTACGGATGAATTTTCTAGACAAATTCACGGTCACGAATATATGGATAACATCAAATATCTCTTCTAGCATAGAAAGTTTTCGGGGAAATCTTGAGGTTTTCATCATATGAGAGAAAAAAATTCACGAGTCAAATTTGTTTAAGGAGGCAAATCACATGTCGCGCTGGTTCAATCGCTCCCAGCTTTTTGTAAAATTCACGGGTCGCCTTTCACTGTTGGCCTTAATCATGTGCGCGTCAAGTAAAAACCCTCCGCCACCCTCTTACAATTTGTTATTAAAACACTGAGACGTTACCGCTGGTCGATGCGCGGTGGCCTCGATCTTTAGACAGGGTTAGGAGGTCACCGAGTTAAAACTTTTCTCTATCAGATGGTTAGTTTTTATTCAGTTTTCCGGGACTTATTTTACTTTGCGGTTTTTTCTCGACGGCATCGTGTAAGGAAATTTACGGATTTTCATTTTTTACGTTTCGCAAATTACTCCCCCGTTTGAAATTTTTTGAAATTTGTGTGGTATAGTAAATCAATAAATTAATTCGGACGTGGGTTAATTTCCCTGTTGGACCACAGTTCTACATTTCTTTTACCTGTATGGGCGATTTAATATGTCTAAGATTGCTCACGCTTGATCATTTGTGTTTCCATGCACCATCGACCTTGCGTGGCACGAAGACCACAGAAATGTCAGACATGGAAATGAAGATCATAAGCAGCTGTACTCATATAAAATACTAATTTACACCAAAAGTAGAAACAAAGTATGCCTGCTGAGCCAAAATGAAACCAGTTTTGAGAGAAATCTCACCAGGGCTTATCTAAGTTCTTAAAAATTTGAATATCTTCTCCAGAAAAGTAAACCTTGCAAATATTGAAATAACTGCACGCATTAACAGATCAAACAATAAGCAGATACAAATACAGCTGTCTTGGGGGATCTGGACATTATTTTGCACATGATCGACAAGCAAACCTTAGCAAAGTGGACATATATTATTTTTGAAGTATCTCCTGTTGGTTACCAATGTGTTGGATAAACTCGATATTAAAACCGGGACTCAACAAACAATAACAGTTCAAGAAGTAGCCGCTTGTCTGCATACTTCCTGTGATTACTCGACACTTAAGTACCGTTCCTTCTAATAGCTTCCCGTCGAAAAAAAAGTTTTCTTTTATTTTTTGGCCATGAAAAGGGTTTAGAACACATGTTTCAAGAATAGTTTAGTTGTTCTCAAATTTTTGGTTAGACCGCCCGTGTGAACGTGAACAGCGATCGAAAGAGTAAATTTAACAGATTTTGTCTAGCGCTCAGCGACTGCAATAATACAGCTCACGGAATTCCATCTTGCTACAAGTTACAAGATGTATTCAGTTAGTTCACAGACAAAATATGGAAACTTCTCCTAAAATGGTTTCATACCAGCGTGATCAGAGGAGACCCTTCTCTTAGACCTCAATTTGCATATCAAAAATTCACCAATTTGTACGAAAGAATTCTCAAAATGCAGGTGTTAATCGGGCTAAAAATACATATCAGTGCATAGTTTATACATCAATGAGGTCACCAATCGCCTCAACCCAAGGGGGTATCTCTAGCTTTCATCCATCAACATTAAAAAACAATTGTATGCGCTCGTGTCAAAGATCATTTGCTTAATTCTGAAAATTGACCAAGATCTCCTTTCGACCGTTCAAACTTCGTTTACTTTTTTTTTATTTTTTTTTGATTTTTTTTTTTATAAAAACTGTGTGGAGAATAGATGCCGAGTTGTCCTAAAACGTAGCGTAAACGTGATCGGTTGTAACACTTGCGTACTAGCGTAACTTACAAAGAAAACAAAGGTGATTGGAAGGCGCCTTCGCGATAATTTTTGTCGACGTATCAGGTCGTAAACTACGACGAATTTGATAATTGTCCGCCGGCCTAACGATAGCCTAAGCTAATTTTAGTCGTCTAACAACGGAAAAGGCAAATCGATTAAGATTCGAGTTATTTCTTCAGAGTGATTTAAAAAGCCAAGAAATACGTGCTTTGTGGTTTTGGGTGCGCACGTGAAATAAACGGTCTGCTGCGCAGTGGAACGTTTCCAGAAGGAGTTCAGTGTCTTCTTCTTTTCGGTTGGGTAAACAAGTTCTTATTCGCAACGAGTCTATTAAGAGCACAGGGAACACAAACCCTAGATGTTTTGACGAACATCACGGTTGTTATTTCATTTTCTCATATCTTTGAGTCCGCTGTTAGGCAAATTAACAATAATATTATCCTTCGAGGGCGCGCCGAATATGACATTAAAAATAATCTAGGACAAGCGTAGCGCCGAGTTTTTTTAATTTCTCATATTAGGCAATTCTGAGAAGAATAATTGCTTGAGTAACAACGCAAACAAAAACTTAACGACTCTGCCTATTAGCTTTTCAGTTGATTTGACAACGGGCAAACCTTTTTTTTTTCGAGGGCGCGCGGAACATGATAATAAATAATCCAAAAGGGGCGTAGCGCCGAGTTATCTCATGTTAGGTAATCCTGAGAAGGATAATTGTTTTTAGTAAAAACGCATACAAGACTGAAGGACTCTAACAACTAGCTTTTATTTGATATGATAACAGGAAAACCGTTTCAGCTTTCTAAACTTGGTGAATATTAACGAGAGGCCTCCCTATAAATTTTGATATTGCCTCATTTAAATGATTTCCTAATATTTACTTTCTTAGAAAGAAACATAGATTTATTACTAAATATTCATGCATAACAAAAAGCTCCGTAAAAAGTTCGATCTAGAACATTCATCACTTAAGCCTTCACAAATTAGAGAAGTTCAGCCATGTTTTACGATTTCAAATTTTGTAAACAGTATTCAGAGGAGCGTCAATATCACCATAAAAAAAAGGAACACAGACCGGCTATTGATGAGAATTGAACATGAAAAAACAACGGGATATCTGTTCGCTTCAAGAGATTATTATCATGATTATCTCTTGGGGCTACATGTACTTCCCACTATCAGTGGCCGAAAAAAATCGATTTTTCTTTAAGTTAATTAAACTGAATTAAAACGTTCAACCTAACGTTTCCATTAAAAAAAAATTCAGAAATATCCAAAGGAACCCGAGTTATTTATAAAAGACGTATTTTTAATTAAAAGTTAATAAATCAGAAAAGTGTCATAATCTCGGATCTGAGCGAATTGCCTGAGGGAATTTTCGCGGCAACCGTTCATGTTGGGGTTCGATTTTCATGTCGTTTCCATATTTTGTTTACATCGCTCACTTAACAAAATTCACGCGTGGAATTTCTTTTTTTCTGAAAAATCTTTGCTCATGGAAAATCAAAAGCGGAAGAAAGTCCTCTGTATAAAAAAGGGAAAAATAATTCCCCTGTGAAAGCGACTGATACTGGTGGAGCTCCACGCTGGTGTCCTGATTTTGAACAAAGAAGTCGCCGTCGAACCAAAACTTGCAATATATGATGTTAAAAACGAGGCTCCTCCTCTTCATGCAAGTACCAGCCTTGATAAAAAACTATCACCTCGAATCGTAATTTTGAAAGCTGTATGTCGACTCATTGTCTTGCTCCTCAACACAGTTTGCAGTTTTTCCATTTTTGCCGCGGGTTTTTCCTTTACTTTTAGCAACTTTGCTCATTATTGTGTAGTTCTCTTCAACGCTCTACGGTGCGATCGAGATAAAAAATAAACGTGTCTGCAATGGGTTACTTTTCCCGGGAAATCTTGATCCATCTTCGTTGACGCCAGGAGGTCCCGTTGTCATATGGGTTTGCGGTTTCAGGAGGCGAGATAAACTTCCGGCGTGGCGTGAGTTGTTTGCGAACCTTCATCAGCTTCAGTCTCGCATTTGATTTTGGGAGGTATAGAACCACTTTGAGCAAATTCATACGGTATATAGATTTGACCGATTTTTGTCAAATTTCACCAAAACATTTTAGGAATTATGACAAACGAAAATGTGTTGGGAAATTTTGATATTTGAAATATTTGCCCTTGGTGTCCATTTACGCAACACGCCTCGCATATTTTCGGCTACTTCAACTTTAGATGCCGATATCTACACAACCAATCAGAATATCGAAAAAGCCCGACACACTTTCACGGCTCCTGACACTTCCCTAAAAGAAAGGTCGCTTAAATTATATTTTTATCCTAAACTGCAGTTATTAAGCTTACTTCTGATATACAGTTTGCTAGGATTTTAGTGAAACTAGCACGCGCACGAATTTTCTTCCCGAAGGACACCCGCAGGATCAATATTTGTCAGGTACAACGATGATAAATATAGTGATTACTTCGATTTGTCTGGCACCTTTATTAATATGAAAATTTATTAATAGGTTTCTTTTTCACATTCCTCTGCTGCTCGGTTGTTTATTAAGACCGCAAGCAACTCTCAGAAAGAAAGCGGAAAAGTCCTATCTAAAACATTCAGGACAAGCACTTTTGGGTAAAATAATATCTGCTATGTTTTCCTCGTTCGATTTTTGTAAATAATATTTGAACCGTCGGCGTATCAAAAACTCTAATTTGACGAAAGGCTGCTACGTACCCTAGCTGAGAATCAAAATACTTTAAAACTAGGGCATACAAGGTTGGACGGTTCTTTTAATTGAACGTAAACTGCTTTATGCACATGATAATGTATTCCTCTTTTGTTATTCTCAGCTCAAGTCTAGAACATGGGTCTTCTCTCTAAAGGATGTCCATTGTCGTGGTCTGAAACAAAACAGTACAGAGACGAAGTTCGGAAACGCGGTATTTTGCAATTTCTCCACATCTACAACAGAGAGAAAGACAGAGACAACGATGGTTTGAAATGGGGCGATGAGGTAATGTTGATCACTCCAAAAATGAAGATATTGTGATGATCTTTATCACATAAACTGCGGTGTTGTACAAGGATTATTTTCCGGCCCTGAGAAAAGCCGTAACAACACACGTGAAAAAATATCGTATTTTTTCCACGTGTGTTCTAACTTCACCCTGCAATATTCATACATTATCCAGCAAATAGCGATGAGAATACTCGAACTTATCAAGTAAAAGTTGTTGTCTTGATCTAACACCAAATTCTTGTAAGTAATTTAAAAGGAAATATGTGATAACTGGTGGGAGAATTGACTATCAGGTCTTGGCAGTTAAAGGGTTAATTCAAACATTCTGATTGGTTTCTATACTTGGTCTTTTTTTTTTATCATACAGATCAATTCTGGATTTTTTCCGTGTAATTTTGGTCGCGAAAGCCAGCAAATTCAAATCAACAAGTTTGGTCCGAATGCCATAAACTACTTATTAACCTCACTTGTTCAAGCCGTACTGGGTAATATCGGCCATTGGTGGGATTTTTTTTTGGACCTCGCCGTCCTCTGTCCACACTGCCATGAGCACGGGCCAATATTCCTCATTATGGTCCTTGCACTCGGTTAGTAAGAAGTTATTACGTTTTGAAATAATTTGATGCCAGATCTTGCGTTACAGATGGAGTACACCCTATTGAAGTTTGACCATGAGAACAAGAAAGTTTACTGCAATTTGAGGGCAAAAGATGTTTTGGATGATTTGACACTTGTGGAACAAAATAATACCAGGTAATGATAAGACACATTGAAATTCATATTTTGAATCCTGTCCTTATTGGCTCGTACTACAAATTGTGTGACAGGGGTACGTTTTCTAAGGAAACTGTGGTGCTGCGTCGGTGGGAGAGTATAGCAGGGTAATTTAGCATTATCTGCTGAGTTGATAACGTGAACTGGCCACCGAAAAGAGTTTACAAGCACCAAATTAAGGCCCAAAAACTCGACCAACTTATCGGCCCTCAAATTGCTGATGACTCATCGCCTGAAAGCCTCAAAACTATATTTAACACTCTAGAAAATTTTCCTCTTTCCGATTCAGAAAATCAGTTCTCAATAAGGGCTTAAATCTTGTTCCCATTTCCGAAAAGGCCGCTGAATTTTCAATTAAGCAAGACGTTGAAAAATTTCTTCGACGCGTTCAATTGAAAGCCTTCTTTCATGACAAAGAGGATGATTCTAACACCTCAAACAAAGATACTTTCGAAACACTTTAAGATTTTAAAGTCCAGATGGACTCCCGTAGAGGGCCCATTCGCATCTTTAGTTTTTTCATCAAAAAATGTCGCGATATTAACAAACTGAAATTCAATCGTAACACCAAATTCCTAACCTTTCTTCGGAAGAGTGGTCGGCACTAAAAAGTCTTAAAAAACGCAAAGACAGCTATTAAAGTGGCTGACATAGGCGGTGTAGTCGTTGTTTGGCGGGCCGACCTCTACCAAAAAGAAACTTTGTGGCAATTTTCTGACACCTCTTTTTATGCAAAAGTTGAAAGATCTCACTTTAATCAAACAAAACATTCTCAAAAACACAATTAACAATACTACAGCTAAACATGAATTACCGGGCATTGCAAAAAAACTCACCATCACCACTCCCAGAACTTCGTGTATTTACTTTTTACTAAAAATCCACAAACCTAACAATCTAGGTCGACACATCGTCTCTGCCTGTATGTAGCTGTAGTTGTCCCACCGAACTTATTTCCTTGCAACTATTTAGACAAAATTATGACACCCATCGTCAAAACTTCACCATCATACATTAAAGACAGCCAAGTTGAAATTTTTCGCGACTTCTTTTCCCTATGGACATTGCATCTCTTTATACTGTTACCTGTTCCCCATGACGAAGATTTCCGCGCCCTCAAACACTTTTCGATCAACGCACTGTTAAGGAATCTAGCTCTGAAACACTGCTCCGTCTAGCCGAACAAGTACTAACCATCAATTGCTTTTTATTCGGTGGCAGCTATAACAAACAAACTAGCGACGTAGCCATGGGTACCAAAATGGGAACCAGCTACGTCAATCTTTTCGTTGGTCTATCGAACGCCAATTTTCAATCAATACAACAGCCACAAACTTGAACTCTAGGGTCGCCACATTGACGACTGCATCGGCGCTACCTCCTCTACCACAGAGGAGCTCACTCAATTTTTAACCGCCGTCAATTCTTTTTAACCGGTCCTGAAATATACCTGGGAAATTAGACATCAAAATTTTAGTTGAAGGTAACGGTCTATGCACTAGTGATAACTACAAACCTTCAGGATTCACATAGTTGCTTGTTGTATTCACCTTCGCATCCATCGCACATCAAGGATTCCATATCTTTTTCACAGATTCTTAGACTTCGTCGTTTATGTGGTGAGGACTCTTTTTTTTTTTCGAAAAATTGGAAGCAATGTGCCAATTTTTTCGATAAACGTGGCTATCCTGTTTCTGTCGTTCAAGCGGGCCACCAGCGCGCCCAACAAACTGATCGACAGTTAGCATTACACACGGCTCTGAAGGAAGATACTGATCGTATTCCATTCATTGTCACATTTCACCCTCACAAACACGTAGTTAAATCATAATTCCTAAAAATTGTAAATTGTCTTAAAACGATTCAGAGACTGGTACTATCTTTTCGCAACCTACACTAATTTCATTCAAACGTGACAAAAACATAGGCAACTTTTTGGTCAGAAGTTCATTTCAAACCAATAACCAACCTGAAACTTTCAAATGCGCTCGCTCACGATGTAAAACTCGTCCTTTCATTCACCACCTTGAGAAAATATCGGGACCCAAGAGATCTATTAAGATCACTGATCACCTCACGAGCACCTCCGCCGATGTTATCTAATTTGTAATTTGCACTTGCCGCAAAAAGTTATACACTGGTGAAACAGGAAGAACTTACTAGGTGGCCGATTCCGAGAACACCCTCGCGACGTACAAAGAAATAACAAGGACGCATCCAAACCAGTCGCTAGACACTTTAATCTCCCTAAATTCTAAACAGCATATGGCAGTTTGCGACCTTTCCATACATCTATACCCAAGTTCAAGAACATCGTGAGATTGCCACTGGACAACAACATTTTCGCTTTTTATTCCAGAATGAATTCTTTGTTATTACTTTTGTTTTTATCTTTTTTTTTCTTCTGTCCTATTTCACTGATTTTTATTATTATTATTTTTTATTTACTCTTACCTTAACCATTTTGTTTTTGCAGCACCTACCCAATTTCTTGGAAGCCTGAATTTGCCAGCTATATGGTTGAAGGTATTCGCTATAACATATTATTTATAATATATTATTAACAATTATATATTATTTAAAGGTATTACATTTGAGGATAGTTTATAACTCACAACTTTCTTCTTATTGCCATGCATCATGGTTTTAATGAAAACAGGATAATCGAAATAACATACCTGTGAGAGAAACGTCATAAACGCTCTTTTGGCTGATTTATACTTAGAAATCCCTGGTTTATTTGGTACTTTCCTGTTTTGTTTTGTGTGTTATGTAGCATCACCTGGGCAGCCTATGGGAGAAAGTTTGGCATGTTTTAACATCATTGAATTGAACATGAGCTTAAGGTAGGTCAAGTAGGGAGAGTGGTACAGGCCCCGGTTGTTTGAAGGTCGGATTACACTATCCACTGGATAAATCTCTATCCGGTGGATAACGCCATACGTTTTGTTATCACTTATCCGCTGAAAAGCAATTTATCCGGGGATAGCATTATCCGCATTTTATACAACTGGGCCAAGAAGGATACGAGTCTCAAGGGAGTGGCAAAGAGAAAGCAGTTATAGTCTGAGTCACTCTTTTTGTGTGACTGGCTGTCTGTCTGACCGTTAGTCTATTAGTCTGTCTATCAATTGTCACTTTTTCTATATGTATAACTAGCTGTCTGCCTGATGGTCAATCCACCGGTGAGTTCTTCTTTTTTCCAATTCAACTAGTCGTCAGTCGGCTAGTCTATCTGTCTGTCTGATGGTTTAGCTCATCTCAGAAAGTCTCTAGAGTTCAGGGGAATCTTTTGTCTGTCCCATGTTCGTGAAAAGATCTACTGTTGGTCAGTAGGTCAATCGGACAATCAGTCATTCACGCCATCTAGTTCAGCACTTAAATATATACATATGGACCAGCCACAGCCGGCTCGCGGCTGGCATGCGGACTATCAGCCAATCGGAAAGTCAGTAAATCGTTTCCTCACGGGTGGAGAGCGGAGTACTCAAAACTTTTCTAGCTTTCACGTTCTAGAAAGATGTTTAGGATATTTCGCTAACATAAATGCTCTTGAACAACTGTGTGTAAATATATGAATATCATATATTTGAACTGCGGGTTCATGCTTAACTACTTTAGCAGTGGTGAAAATAAAGCCTGAAAAATCACTTCTGCTGAAGTAGTGTTCATTGTTGCAAAAGTCACTCTCGTCTTCATTAATGCTCTTGCAGAAAATACGATTGTTAGTGCGGAATATAAGAGTATCCTAATAATGTTCACTTACTTCAGGTTTTGCTGTTTCGTTGTTGACTTTTGTCTTTGATTTTGATTTTCTTTTTTTTTCGTTAACAGACGGGAAGAAATGAAGAGATTTTTGACCGAACCTGGTGAAACCGTTCAGTCCATCGTAGCATTTCCGAGGTATGATATGTAAGGATGCGGAAAACACAGAAAGATAGACGTAGTTTTGGGCCGGTTTTGACAACTGACCGCAAAAATTACCAAAATTAAATTCAGCGTTATGCAGGATTTCAGTCATATCTTGCTAACACGTTATTTGTTTTTTTTTTTTCGCTGTTCACAACCTTGCTGAATCGCGACAAGTACTTTGTAAAGAAGGTATTGATTAAGTTCCTTTAACCGTCTGGTTCAAGTTCTAAGATGAAATCTAAGTGATCAAACTCAACAAGTTGACAAGATCTGTGTATGCGTGCTGCTCACAAGTACAAATTATGAAAAAAAACCAACAGAAACAATTTCCAAAAAAATTCAGAATACATGCGGTCATCTTATTATTTAGGTAATGAAAAATGTTTTCCTTATCAGATTGGGATGCCCCAACTTTACCTTTCCATTTTTTGAACCAACTCCGAACAAAGGATTGTCATGTTCAATGTTTATTCCGGACCAGGCTGTCTGTCAGAATCAACTCAGGTTTAGGTAAGAAAACCAGCTCAGAGAGTGAAACGTATGTGCGCTGGTCCAAAGCACTGAGAGTGGCATGTCGCAACTCTCCCGACTCAGTTGAAGTATTTGTAGAGATATTTTAAAACTGATTACTGGGGTTGATCGAAGGCTAATGATTACGCTACTGTAACCTATCGCCAACTGCTCTTCAAATCTAGCCAATTGGAAAATTAGAGGAATTTAAGGATGAATAGGGGGGGGGGGGGTGAGGCAGGGGTTATGGGTTGTGTGTTAAATCCCCTCCTTCCCCTCCAAAAAGAGGGAACAAAAATCTCAGAGTAAAAATATTTGACTCGTAAAATTAAGCGAAACCAATCGGGTTTTCTGCTTTTTCCCAGCTAACCTCTCGAACATACAAGTTAGAGCACATTACAGTATTATCCAGCGTGGCTGGCGGTTTAGTGTGTGCTTTTGGGCGGTACTGGGATAGGTTTGGGATGGTAAATGGAAACGCAGCCTCGTCTCTCATCCATTTAAGGCGCACACAAAACTCTTTGATATGCAGGCAATAACAGTGTAGTTTATTGGCCGATCGGCATCACCCCAATTTTTTCCCTAGACCCGGCTTAGAAGTGGTCCAGTTTACCTAGTTTTTAAGTCATTGTTTTCAGCAACCATGAAATTTTTTAGCAAAATGATTATCTATTTGATACTTTTTGTTATTTCTACTAGCTCAATGACCCAAAACATCCGAGAAAGAAGAGGTTCAAAAGTTGCTATCAACGTACCAAGTACGTTTGTCCGTTTGATATTTTGTTTGTTTGTTTGTTTTCGTCTCTGCGCCTATATTCGTGAGAACGACTCATGACTTGACTTTCACCTGTAATCGTGTCTTTACAATTATAATGTGAACCCACATATTTAGAGACATTAGACAAAAGTCCTCGTTTGAGGACCGTACCCGTGCGTCCCCACGAGATGCGAGCTGAAAGAAGGTTGGAAGTAAAATAAATAACGACGGTCATCAGGCTTATTGCCTGAATTAGGTCGGACAGGACGGGAAAATGTTGGGTTCTCGGTTAGAACGCACGGATCTCGTTGCACTCTATCCTTATGTCTACACCTTAAGCCAAATATTAACCCATCCAGTCTCCCATAAAATTAATAAATACCGGTAAATTGGCTTTGTTGTGCTTGTAAAAGAATTATGCGATCGATGCACGTTTGTTATTTATTTCTTTGAGACAAGAAGTTACTATTTATCTCTTCTCTGAATTGTTTCTACCACTTTTTCAGTATTCAAAGACATAAACACCCCTTCACCTTTTACTGAGACGTTTCCCATCGTTGAAGGAGAAGGAGCTGAGGCTGCTTTGCCAGATCACATTTATATGGACAGTGTAAGCTGCGGCCTTGGGATGTCTTGTATTCAGGTACACTCCTCTCTGTTGAGAAGCTTTCTTTATATAGGAAACTTAACTGAGAGAAACCTAAAGATTGGAGAAGATACGTAAGGCCGAGAGTCACTAAGAAAAGTCCTCACTTTGCTTATTTCCTTTTTTCGATGCTTTCTAGTCAAAGCGGAGCTGGTTTGCGGAATGAAACAAAACGAAACAAAACCAAAAAAAGCACAAGTAGGGAAAGCGGAGGTCATTCTCCTCCAGCTCCAACAATTGTGTGTGACCTAGTTGCAATAATTTAGCCTTCTTTCTTCTAGAAAGAGTTAAATTTAACAAATACGAAGCGGTTACCAAACTAAAATCAGTTTCACCATTTCAAATTTGCAACATAAATAGAGGGAGGGGTGACTTCTCCTACAACAACGCAACGGTGGAATTTAATGGCTGCTCGTCTGAAAAGAAGTCAACTAATACGTATTTATCACGCAAGCACAGTCTTAACTAAGTAGATCGAAGTTTATTATCGGTGAGTTCTGTCATGCAAAGGTCTAGAAACTGATTTAAAAAGCATGTTCTCTTTCGAAATGAAAGGTCACTCTCCAAGCCTGCAACATCCATGAGGCAAGGTTTCTTTACGATCAACTCGCGGTAGTGAGTCCCGTATTGGTATGTAAACATGGTATTTTTGCTTCAATGCCCATTCAGTGGATAGTGTTGAATAATCTTTCCACTACTGAGGGTGAGGCGAATAATTGTTTCAGTTCTATTGCTTATGTGATTATAATAGCGAAAATAACTTGTTTCATTCCTGTTCTGCGAGCTTGTAACTTATCAAATCTTCATGAGTAGATTTGACGCGTTCATTTAACTTATCAGTAAATAATTCATATGTTGCTTGTGAAGAGTGCTTTGAAAAACTTAGTAGCAGTTTTGTGTTCTTGGGTATTGGATTTTCTTGTGCGACGTTTACATCTGCCTCGATAAAATTGACTAATGCACATTTTCAAATTTAGCGCATCTTTTATAATTACCTCGTGCTGGGAGATTATAACTGGATATGATAGTCGGATTATAGATTTCGGCATCCCCGTTCCCCGTATAGAGTGGTGCCAAACTTACAAAAACAACACAGTCACCGATAAGTTAAAAGATTCTGGAACTAAGGATGCTTTATTTTTGTCTGACATGAAAAGATTCTTATTCCCAATCATACACTGCATGAAAGGAAGTCAAAAGATATTTGAATAGAACTTCAATGAAACTAAGGTGGTTTTTTTTCCCTGAATTACTACCTCTGTAGGGTCGATTCTTTTAATATTACCAAGAATTAATATTTGTTGTTTTTAATTGTTAGATGGCTCTGTCTGCTGGAACTCCCATCGCACGAGGATATCTTTCTGATGTAGATTGTCGTTGGGGAATCATATCTGAGTCAACAGATGATCGAACCCCGGAGGAGAGAGGCCTCGAGGTATTTGTTAAGAATTAATAATTTTTTTTAACCCTGAAGCATTGTTTAAACAAATAGTCTTAAAAGCCTCCATGCCAGAGGTAACTCTTTAACTTATCACTTTAGATGTAGAAGTTTTTTTTCTTTTCCGATGTGTGATGAATGAAGTTGTCACTCAGTACCCGTTGATGCTAGCGGTATGCAAGGAGATTCAAACGTTATGAACCTGGTAGATCGCATGACTCGCCAAGAGTTCTCCAAAGCTAAGTCAGAGGATAACATTAGGGAGTGACAACTCGCTCGGATAATCACAGGGGACTTTAAGTTTTCTTTTGCTCTGGGCTCGATATAAAATAGTGCTTTAAATCTTTAAATGTTTAAGTGTTTTAGTATTTGCGTTTCCTCTCCTTCAGCCACTCAAGGAAAACAAATTTGTGATACCTAAGTCACGGTATGATTCAGTGAGTACATATCTGTCAGCTGAGGCGAATGGTTACAACGACATCGACTTGGTGTATGACCAAGACATTTACCAACAGCTCGTCGTTGCGGGTAAGTGCTACACTATGGTAACAACAGAACACACTTAAGATAAGTTTCGGACCATACAAATCGCAGCGACTGTTAGAATTATGAACGCAGCTACATTGTCTTTTTTTATATGAATTGGGAGAGCTTGTGTTTCCATCGGCATTCTTTGGAGAATAAGACAACTCAAGTCCAAATTCTGCATTTGGAAATCGATCAAATAACGTCACCCTCCCTGTTTGTATTAAAGAAATTTAACTCTCCTTCTCTAGACTTCAATCGTGAAAAACTTGTTCGTGGCATAACGGCAAATCGCACAAGCATTTGAAATGCAAACTCGACAACACGTGACAGCAAACAGCAAATTTTGAAAGGTTTCTGGATCATGCTATCAAATTATTCAAAAGTTGTGTTATAAAAAACATGTTAAGGACCTTTTTAAAGTTTAGATGGCATTAAAAATTTGAGAATCGCCTCTGTTTCAAAATTGGACGTTTATTTATGAAAAATCATTCTATCGCTGATATTCTAGGCGTTGATGAACCACTAGCTCGGCATGTCGCGCATTTGTTCATTCGCGATCCTGTGGCGTCTCTGTGCCTTGAAGACCTCTACAAAGACGACGAGGGAAGCTCAAATCTATTTGAGGTAAGATGTAACACCAGTGGTCGATATAATCTCAAGATATCTCAGAAGCTCAGTTTGGAACATTTGTCTGTTGCATACTTTGTATTCCATGATAGGGGAAAATTCTGTCGAAAGTTGTTGGACATATTTGAAAGTAATGTAAACATACAAGCAGCTAAATTTTCGAAATGAGGGTTAAACAGGTTTTTGAGATAAATATAGCAGACTAAGTAAGTTGTAAAATAGTGCTTATGTAGATTCCTCGTTTTAATTATCAGAACATAAATTCCACCAACTGGCAAACCGTGCGCTTTAAGCCACCACCGCCTGATTCTTCGATGGGATGGAGAGTGGAGTTCAGGTCCCTTGATGTAAGAAAATGACATTGGTTTGTTTGTTTGTTTGTTCCTTTGTGTTATAGTTGTGGGATTAGTCCACGAAGACATTTCAAAGTAGGAGTACCAGAATGGGATCCGTTAATAATTTGTCTTCTTGCACAACTGGAACAAGAATTCTTCGGGGCCAAAGTCTTTGGGGAAACAGCAATTGATTGCTTTTTATTCCCCTATCATAGCATTGATCGATCAGTTCATTAATATACAGTCTTATGTTAGTTCAATATGTGTTTTAGGTACAACTGACAGACTTCGAGAATGCCGCTTTTGTGACATTTGTCATACTTCTCACGAGGGCGATTTTGTCTTTTGATCTCAACCTGCTCATTCCTATATCCAAGGTGAGTAAAAAGCCGTGGACGGGGGGAGGAGGGAGGGGGGGAAGACACAGTGACCTGCCAGTTGGAGAACTTGATTCTAAGTCTAAGGGTCTCAGTTCGAGCCTTTCCGGGTCGTTGCGGTGCGACCTTGGGGTGGACACTCACCCCCCAAAGAGCCCATCCCCCAACCCTTCTTCCCCCGCCGGAACCACGGGGTATTAATTACAGTGCGAGTGCGTCGATGGAACACTTTGCCCAAATTCGATATTTTAATTTGGTGGCAATTACCAAAAGCGCTTGTGAAACTTTCTATTTTTCCAGTAAGACGAGTACAAACGCATTGATTTAATTTTTATCTAAGAACTGTACTTCTTCAGTATTCTCGGGCAGTGTTAATTGTTTTTTCGATTTTTTTTTGTTACTATTTTATTAAGACAGCCCTAGGAATATTCGTTCACAACTGCAAATGTTGTTTTGTCACAGGTGGATGAAAATATGGTCAAAGCGCAGAAGAGGGACGCTGTCAGACAAGGAGAGTTTAGTTTCAGGAAGAATGTGTGGAAAAGTGAGCAAATTGTTCTGTTCTAGTCTCTTTGTCTCTGATATTATTAAGTAATTAGTGTGATCAAATTTTGGCTGCTTTTGACTGACCTAGCTCAGCTCAATACTGCCTTCTCTTTGTCTTGCTCTCTGAGCAGCTGATAGTCTTATAACGTATTAATAAAAACTTAATTTCTGCCCTATTTGCATACACTATACACCATATTTTACACTTGAACTTTAAAAAACGGCTCGTTACGTTTTGTCTCCGGAAGGTGTTGTTGTGAGAGAGGCTGAAAATTGCCACAGCAGCGCAGAATTTGAATTGATGTCGATCGACAAGATTATCAACGGCAAGGTGAGAGATAATGGACGACAAAATTAAAGTGATTTAGAAAGAAAGATGGAGGGGACTGCCGCAGAGATAACCGAAATATATTTACAACCGCTCTTGAGCCTTCCTTTAGCTTTTGATTAAGGAGATAGGACGCACGTATGAAGTGAAGACAACACATTTCTGTAAGATCTTTATTGTTTTGAAATTTTTGCTTGAATAAACAATTTAGGATGAGGCTTCGTGGAAATATGCAACGATTCAAACTGAAGATATTTTCCATTTTTTTTTTCTGTTATCAATTATTTTCATTGTTTCATCATAGTTAGTTTTTTTTTTTTTTATCGTTATCTCACTTTGTTCTTCACACGACTTAGTGTCACTCGCTCACACCAAAGCATATCGAGCATAAATAATCTGGTTCTATTTTATTGATGCTTGATTACAGGATAACGAGTTCCCCGGCTTGATACCACTCATAAACCGTTACCTAGCGACCACAGATGTCGACTTCAACACACGCTGCACTATTTCCCAATACTTGAATCATATTTCGAAAAAGGCCTCTGGTAAGTTAATAGTGTAAGAGCTTTACGTACATATCAAATGACAAAAGGCTTGACACCGCTAACTTCTACACGCTGCATTGCGTACGGTAGAACTTCGCTACGTCGCCGAACTTGTATTTCACTATGCGAAGAGTCTTTGGTGGTCGCTACCCTTTCCTAAAGCAAACTTTTGTTTCACGGCAGTGCGCAGAGTATACCCGTTTATACGTGTCCTGGGTATTCTCAAAAGACGGAGGTGAACCTCTGAGAGGGGAGGCACAAATTTCATTAATGCATAAAACATTTCCCCTCTTAACTAAGACCGTATTTTTTTCAATTATAATCATCATTTTTTTACTCTTTGCCTAAGGTGAATTGCTTACAACAGCTCAGTGGATTCGAAGATTTTTGGAAAGTCACACGGAATACAAGAGAGATTCTGTAGTCAGTGAGAGAATTTGTTTCGATCTTTTGAGAAAAATGGATTGTGTTGGCCAAGGAGAGACTAAAGCTCCCGAACTCTTTGGGGAGGCTGCTACTTTGAGGATGGGTGACGCTGTATTTAAGAAGTATCTTGAAATCAAAGGGAAGATTGAAAGCTTTGAAGATGACGGTAAAATAAGAAATAACATCTTGATGAGGTGGAATCTTTTAAAACCAAATTGTTAAGATTGTGAATGTCACCAACAGAAATGAAGTCTTGGTTTACGTAGTATACGAAATTGTATGTATTTATGGACTGTACCATTAATATCTGTCATCTACTATTTGTGACGGATCCTGATAATAGAGTAATATCAGTATCTGAACAACGGCGGACCTACCCCACCCCTACATGTAAATCAACATTAGCCTTCTTATCACTTTAATAGACTGGGGGGGGGGGGGAGGGAGGGTAAGTTCGTGCGTATTTGGTCAGACACTGACATTGATCCATGATCTTTACCGTTCAAAGTGTTAACCTTCGTCAAGATTAAATGACCGACAATTTATTACTCTGCATTGAACGAAATATTTACAAGTCATTACACTGCCGTTTATATCGTTTACTGGCGATTGAGCATCGGAGAGAAATCGAGAGAAGATCCGAAATACTTAAATGCTTTAACCAACAATTTATTAAATGTATTTTGCATTATTAACTTTTCTCTTTGCATGCAAATATCCCGAAAGGTGTTTTACGGACACGGGTTGTATATCAGTTGTATTTATAAATACTGCCTTTTATGAAAGAAAATAAACATAGTAAAAAAAAAAAAAAAAAAAAAAAAAAAAAACCGACGAAGGAATAGTGCTCAATTTATTTTTTTAAATTTTGCAACGAAGGTCATGATATCGTTACGGCCAATGATATGCACACGGCGCTAAAAGAACGGCTGGTGAAAGGGACAACTGCAGCCAAATGCTCTGTTGATGAATCAAACAAGAACGCTGAGGTTAAAAAATTAGAAGGCTTTAGCAAATTTCACAACTTCTCTATCAAGTGTGAAGGCATTCGTGTCTGGCGATGTTATGGCATTGGTAGCGGGAAGTTTTTTCCTTACAAGTCTTTAATTGTGCAACCGCAAAAATCACCGTCGCTCCTTACCATGGAGCAATTTTTCCCCATTAGCGTTTCTCGAGTCCTTAAACCAGAGACGAAATGTAAGCCTAAAAGCGCAACTGTTTTTGTTTGTCCCTAGCCTGGTTGCACAAAAACGTTTGCAAGATTTTCAGACTTTGAACTTCATTTAGATGTAGGAAAACACGTGGCGGATTCAGTGAACAACCCAAGCGAAAAAGTGTGTGAAGATTCGACTAAATTTAATGTAAAGGTATTCAAATATAGCATAGTTCAAAATTAAGAGAGTGTCTCTGTAAGAGCGGTCCGGTCGATTTTGCTTGAGACACGGATTTCGCTCGTTTCTCGTGTGTTGTAAGACATTCATGTACCTATACTAAAACCACAATCAGTTTGATCGGATCTCTTTATTTTTCAGAGTTTTACGGAAATTAAATTTCACTCGAGCGAAGGCTTGTTGTGACACTTTTCAAG